>NW_021145296.1:13430-28801 GCF_002837175.3 Physeter macrocephalus
AGGGGCCACAACAGCGAGAGGCCCGCGTACCGCAAAAAAAAAAAAAAAAAAAAAAAAAAAAAAAAGAAAATCTGTGATCTTTCCTTCCACCTTATCCTTCCATCCTTCCTACCTCTCTTCTTTGCTTCCTTCCTTCCTGCTTCCTCCTTTCCTTCCTCTTTCCTTTCCTTCAAGTGTTGATGGCTTTATACTTTCAAAATGACAGTCAAGTTCTCTTTTGCCCGTGCCTTAAAAAATCATACGCTGTCCCTTTAAAAAAACTTTCGACTACTATATATAAAATAGATAACTAATAACAACCTACTGTATAGCACAGGGAACTTTACTCAGTACTCTGTAATGACCTATATGGGAATAGAATCTAAAAAAAGAGTGGATACATGTATATGTATAACTGACTCACTTTGCTGTACAGCAGAAACTAACACGACGTTGTAAATCAACTATACTCCAATGAAAATTAATTTAAAAAATAAAAAATTAAAATAAAATTGAAAAAATATTTTTCACAAAATAAAATGTTGAGATGGCCAAGAAGCACATGAACAGCTGCTCAACATCACTAATTACCGCTGAGAAAATCATAATTCAAAAAGAGACATGCACCCCAATGTTCACTGCAGCACCATTTACAATAGCCAGGTCATGGAAGCAACCTAAATGCCCATCGACAGACGAATGGATAAAGAAGATGTGGTACATATATACAATGGAATATTACTCACCTAGAAAAATGGTATGGATGAACGGGTTTGCAGGGCAGAAATCGAGACACAGATGTAGAGAACAAACGTAGGGACAGCAAGGGGGGAAAGCGGCGGGGGTGGGTGGTGGTGGTGGTGGGATCAACTGGGAGATTGGGATTGACATGTATACACTAATATGCATAAAATGGATAACTAATAAGAACTTGCTGTATAAAAAATAAATAAAATAAAATTCAAAAATTCAAAAAAAAAAAAGAAATTGCTGTTTCCAGCGATTGAGTCAGAAAAATAAATAAATAAATAAAATGTTGAAAAAATAAAAAGCAACCAACACCGCAACACCTGGGGCTCACGGTTGTAAACATTTTATCATTTATAATAATAGTCATGGCAAACACTGATGCGTTGTTGACTGCTGGCCAAGGACTCTGCCGGGGGCTTTAAAATTGCATCATCACGAGGTTTCTTTTGGGGGCGATGGAAGTGTTCTAAAATTAGATTGTGATGATGGTTGCACAAGTCTATAAATATGCTAAAAATCATTGAAGTGTGAACTAAAAATGGGTGAAGTTTATGGCATGTAAATTATACCTTGATAAAGCTGTTTAAGAAATCTGCACCCTCTCGTTTGATTCTCGAATGGCTGTGTGAGGTTGGCATGTCCAGTTTCCCCAACTTAAAGGGGAAGAAACCGAGGCTCAGAGAGATGAAGTCAGGTGCCTCTCACGTGCCCACTTGTGCCCGGGGCTCTGAGCCACACTTGAGTAGTGGCTCTGCTTCCCTAACAGCTCAGCACAAACTTTTCCCAAGTCGCTTGATACAGAGCTACATCTGGATCCTTATTTCTTATCACCAGCAGCTTGCTGTGAAGGAACCTCAGCTCCACCACTAAATTATTTCCCTGCTCCTAACCCCAGTTTCCTCATCAGTGAAATGGGACACAATCCAGCAGCTCCCTCCTAGGGCTGTTGAGGGGATGCCTTGAGATCCTGGCTGTAGAAGGATCTAACAGAGTGCCCACTGGTGATGCCATGAGCCACCTGAGTGCCCATTATGTGCTAGGTGCCTGTGTGTGCTAGAGAGCATTGCATTCACCTGCTGAGATGTTTCTCCCCATCCCGGCTGGTGGTCTTGTTTCCCTGTGCTAAGACCAGTGATAAAAGAGTGATGCAGTAATAAACAGGGAAAATGTTCATAGTAACCTTGGTTGGAACTCCTCTGCCGGGAGCTCTCAGCCCAAGGCCATGGGCCTCTTTCTCCCTCTATGGTCCCTCATTCTGGAAAAACTGAGCCCTACCATACACACGGAGGTCATGGGCTGGAGGGTGATCAGGGAAGGCATCCTGGAGGAGGTGTTGGCTGATGTGAGACTTGGAGGTTGAGCCAGTGAAGGAAGAAGACGGAGGTGTGGCGAAGAGCCTTCCCGGCAGAGAGAACAGCACACGCAACGGCACTCAGGAGAGTGAGAGAGAGGGATGGCCCATCTTCCCATGAACTGCAAGATACCCAGGTGGCCCAGGAGGGAGCGGCTGGAGGGGAAGCCAGGCTGGGTAAGGCAGACCTCAGGGTCCCAACTCAGGAGCTAGGGCTCTGGTTGGAGGGCAGGGGGGCTAAGGAGGGCTTCAAGCAGAGGGGATCAGATTGGGAAGCCATAGAGAGTTCTGTGCTGTCAGACGGAGAATGGCAAGAGAGGCGGCTGCCCCAGGTGCTAAGACAAAGGTGGTGGTGGCCAAGGTAGAGAGAGGGGGGTGGACTGGGGCAGAATACACAGGGCTTGTAGACTGAACCGATGGAGAGGATGAGAGAGGAGCGGGGAGCTGATCCTGGGGCCTCTGGCCAGGGCACTGGGAAGATGCCATTTAGGTGACTGTCTCAAACACCTTCCAAGGCCAATATTCCTCTTTTTCCTGTTGCCTGTAGTAATTCCAAGTTGCTAGAGCTGACTACTGCAAACAGTTCATATTCCCTAGCCAGATTTCAGTCCAGGGAGGGGTAAGAGTGCCCGAGAGACAACCAGAGAGAGCAGAGGAGGAGAAGCTGAGGTGTATGGAGATGTACGCACATGGGTTGGGGTGAAGATGGTGGACATTCACACGGAGGCAGGAGACCTGTGCTGGTTCCTGTCCTGCCTCTGATTCCACCGCTGTGTGACTTCACGCAGGTCCCCTACCCTCTCTGTGCCATTTCACCATCTGAAAACTTGGGATGATGCTCCTCCTACTGACAGGTTGTTGGTTCCAAGAAGACAATAATCAGCGCTGCCCTTGGACCTGGGGAATCGGGGCCCTGACCTTGCACCCCATCCCAGTTGAGATCTCCAGCCTCGCCATCCCCATGAAGCATGGGGTTCCCAAGGACCAAGGGAAGGTGCCCAACTGGAGCCTGTGCACCCCTCCTAGGGGTCTCAAGCCTACCTCTAGCTTCTGCCCCCACTGGGGGCGGCCCTCGCTTCGGGGAGGCAACCCCGGGGAGGGGGTGCTAAGGGGGATCTTTTCTGGGGACGGGGATGGAGCTGGAATATGAGGGCAGCCTGGAGAGAGACGCTTCCGATCCCATCACAGAAGTCGGAGGAGTCTGAAATTCTATATTCAACACCAGCCTGCCAGGTTGCTTTGAAGGTGTGTTTGTCAAGGTGGGAGGGCAGAATGTATTGTATTTAGCAATTGCTTAGCTTGATTTATAACAGGAATATTTAGACATACGGCACCTGGGCTCCACTTCTGCTCTTGTTCCAGGGCTGATAACACCACGTCCGTGACTGGCTGCCTCCGCTCCCGCCCGGCCCCTCCTCACCCGCCCGCCAGGTTCCGACCCTCCGACCCCAGCCAAGGCCTGGGAAACTCGATTCTCCTGGCGCCGGGATCAGCTGCCGTCTGCCAGAGTCACCTTTCATTCCCAGCTCCTTGGGGCCACTGGGTGGGGCGGGGGTTTGGGGAAGACGTCCTCTGGTGGGGCTGGGCGCGCGGGTCTGGCTGTGGGCGCTCTGAGCAGGGAGAGGGGGAGCAGAGAGTGGCTGCCCGGGAGCATCGCGGGCTCTCTGGGTGGGGATGGTTGAAGGGCCGGCAGCGCCTCCCCGACCCTCCTGGTCTCACTGTGACCTCTGCTCGTCACTGCCCTTCGTCCGGGTTCTGAGACCCACTGGGCTCCCTCCCCCCTCGGGCCTTTGCTCAGGTGGGACCCTGCACCTGGAGTGTGTTCACTCCTTTGCCTGACCAAGTCCTATTTTTGCTCAGGCCCAGACTTAAAGGCTCAAATGCCTTCCCAGGCCCCCTGACGACTCCCCTCCCTTCAAAATCGAGGCTCCTGGTACCCTTTTTCCAACACACAACAAAAGAGCTCTTTGTGTGATGTAGCGTCTGTCTGTCCTGCTCAGTTGTGAGCCCCCTCCCCCGCAGCCCCCCTCCCCCAGAATAGGGGTGGGTCTGGCTTCCTCAGAGCTGTATCCTTAGGGCCTGGCACGCTGCAAGTGCCAAGGAGATGTCAGTTCTCTCTGCCCCCTCCAGTCAGTGACTTTCTACTCTGGATGTCTCAATTATCCCCTAATCATCTTTGGCCTCAGTCTCCAAACCCGGGAAATGGGACCACTAAGATGTAGCCTGAAGTGTTCAGAGGAAGCGACAGATCTTAGTAGTGGGGAGTGGGCTGTCCCCCAGGGCAGGAGCTGGAGCTGACCAAGAGAGGGGCTCTCTGAGGCCAGAGACCAGCACAAGTCTGTGCTGGGGCGTGAATGCAGAGGAAGGGGCAAGGGGACTGGTAGGAGGCAGGGAGCCTGAGCAGGGGTAGGCAGAGTCACCAGGGAAACCCCAAACACTACCGCCAGGCTGCCCCGGGGGCTCTGGGCAGAGGCTCACTCCCCACGCTCCCTTCGCTACCCTGGCTAGAGGAGATTCTCCCACCTCCACCCTCACCCTGGCCCTCCTCCCAGATGGTACCTATGCCCAGGCAGGAACAGAATGGGTGCATCCTCTGTGCCAGACCTTACCCCGAGTGCTTCACGGGTATGACGTCAACACTTGCCACAATCCCACGAGGGAGGTGCTATTATTATCCCCATTTTACAGATGAGGAAAGAGCAGCCGAGCAGGGTTTAAGAAACATGCCCAATGTTGCCCAGCTTGTAGGTGGCAGAGGGAAGCTACAAACCCAGGTCTGATTCCAGAGCCTGAGCTCTCAGCCCCTCTACCACACTCCCACCGGCCTTGGCCTCCCCAGGGGCCAAACGGGAGGGAAGGTGGGCGTTGCCCAAATGTCAGCACGCCTGGGCGCCAAAGTGAGCAAGGCCAGGCGCGTCGGAGGCTGGAAGCCTATCCCAGGACACCAGACTTGACGCCGGATGGGTATTGTGGGGAGGGGGCACGCAGATTGGGGCAGACAAAGGGAAACCTAGGGCACCAGACATCTGCTCACAAAATGCTGGGGTGTCCTGGGGCCCACGCACACTACTCTGTCTGCACTTACCCCCAAGATGATCTCATCTATGCTCACGGGTTTACATCCCATCTCTTCCAAATTTATATTTCCAGCCAGCCTTCCCCCTGAGCTTCCGACTTGCATAACCACACTGCCCACCTGACATCTCAGACTCAAAGAGCTCAAGACCAAACTCCTGATCTTACCGCCAGTCCCCCAACGGGCTCCTCCCGTACTCTGTTAATGGCACCAACACCCACCTGTGGTCAAAGGTGCGGAAGTCATCTTGGATTCTTCTTTCCTCACCTTCCACATCCCATCCACCAGCAGGTTTTGTGGGACTTTCCTCCAAAATACATCCTGAACCCCACAGGTCTCCTCCTCTCTCTGCTAAAGCCCTGGTCCAGGCCCTGTCACCTTTGCCCACCGCAGCAGCCTCCTCATCTGTCTCCTGCCCCCCTTCCCAAGTCACATACTTGCTGGAATCAGCTCAAGTCACTCCTTTACTTAAAAGCTTCTGATAATAATGAAAACAAACCCAACTCCTCAGCATAATCTGAGGGCCTTATAGATCTAGCCCCAGCCTACTCCCCGATGCTGTGTCCGCCTTGCTCACAAAACACCAGCCCCAGTGCTTCCTTTCTGTTTTTCAAACACACCAAATTCATTACTGCCCCAGGGCCTTTGCATTTGCTGTTCCCTCCGCCTAGAATGCTCTCCCCAGATAGTCACGTGGCTTCTCATCCCTCAGTTCTCCTCTCAGATGCCACCACCTCCTAGAGACCTTCTCTGTCCTCGCTGTGGAAAGTGGCCCTTTTCCCTCCCAGCATTGACCCCATTCCCCAGTTTTCTTCTTCATTTATCTGCTGAATGACTCAATGAATCAGCCTCAGTTTTCCCTTCTGTAAAAGGGGGACAAAGAAATAGCATAGACCCAGACCAGACCTAGGGGGGTCCTGGGCAGCTGCTTGGGTCACCTCCATTGCAGAGCTGACAACAGGGTCCTCCTGGTTGCCCGGGAGCCCGGGCTGGCCTGGAGCAATCTTTGCTTCCTCTGTTGTGTTTTCCACTTCCTCTCCATGAGGGCTTGACTCCCGGGAAGCCCCAGGAGGCAGAGCCACTGTTACCATGCTTATGCGTCTGGGGACCTAGTCCTAGGCAGAGAGGTTGGGACCCATGACAGAGCAGGCAGGGCTGGCTGGAGGCCCCGGTGAACCTCAGTTTCCCGACTGCACTCCAACACTGGCCTCCTCACTAGCTTTCATGAGGATCAAGTAATGCTTCCCTGCTCACGGGTATGCTTCACGGGTATGACGCCTCAGGCCCAGTGACCCCTGCTCTGCCCCTGGCCTGTGTCTGTACACCCCATGCATCCTCCTGCAGGGCCACAGTCAAAGGGTATTGGGTTGCGAGAGGGCCCGGCCTCCTGGGGCAGAATCCACATCTCACTCCACCACACAACAAGCAAACAGCTGCCGAAGTCAGCTGTGACCAGGCTGGCCTGCTGTGCTGTCTACTTACTGGCACCTCTCTCTGCTGGACAGTGAACTCCGAAAGGGCAGGGGCCTGGTCTGCCCTGGCACATGCAGGCCCCAAACCTAACTGACAATCAACACCTCCCTCCCGCGTGTTTACCAAAGGGGGCTTTTACACCCATGAACTCACTGGAGCTCCACGCCACTGTCTCAGGAAGGAAAGGCGGCAGCTGTCAGTCTGCCCATGACTCAGATGGGGAAAATGGGGGCCCACACCCCTGCGCGTCCCTTTGCTCAGTGCAGAGCTGGGCTCTTAGAGGCTGTGCAGGCTCCAGATTGGAGTCTAATAGATGCTGTCCTTCCTGGCCCTGTGACCTTGGACATGGCCTCTAACCTCAGCGTCTCAGTTTCCTCACCTGCAGGATGGGCATCATGGCACCTGCCTCATGGGGCTGCTGTGACCCATCCCATATTGCATGGCATGGGGCACATGGGAAGGGCCCAGCAGGTGGGAGCTGAGGTCACCTTCCCCTCTGTGCCCCCTGCCCAGAGCATGCAGCAGGCGCAGAGCAGGCGCTCAGCAGATGTCCAATGGATGAAAGGCAGGCCTATGGTTTGTACACTGGAAAGTGCTGGATGTCCACGAGTGCCATATAAAGCACGAAGACCCCGGGGCTTTATTGTCTCCAGGGTCCTCCCACCCCCTCACTCTGACAGCCAGGCGTAGGGACGGGGACCATCTGTGTGTCTCTTGCCTGTGCCTCTGCTGCTCTGGGGGGGTCACGTGACTAGGAGGGGGTTCTTTGGGAGCCCGTCCCTGGGAGACAGACGGCGTCCCCCTCTGCTGACCAGATGGGCCTGGCCGCCCCCCCAGACTCATAGCTCCAGGCAGGATCCTTCCCTCTCATCCCTGGGGTTGACACTGGGCTTCCCAGGTCATCTGTGGGGCAGGAACAACCATCCGGTCCAACTGTCCATATTAGAGATGGGGAAACTGAGGCTCTGAGAGGGCAGTGACTCGCCTGAGGTTTCACAGCAGAAGCTGGCTTGGACCCAGGATGTCTGGCCCGGAACTGCTGTCCCTCTGAGGGCGGAAGCCTCTACCTGCCTCCCTCTCCCACATGTCGTTCACTTCTTTAGCCATGAAGGTCATTGGCACAAAGCTAGGGTTTCTGAAGAAGGCGAGGGAGGGAGATGAGACACAGTGGGCCGGTCAGTGTCAATTCTCCCGCGCCCCCCTCAGTCTGCCCAGCCCCCACTCGGTCTCCAGCACCGGGCCGAGAGCGCCATCCTCTCTCTCTCCTTCTCAGCACCCGCAAAAGCCATCTCTGCCTCCCCTTTCTTGGGGGACCCTGGGGTGGGGGTCACGACCCTGCCTGCCTCCCTAAACCCAGGACACCCTTTGTCTTTGTGGTTGCCCCCGACTCCTTGCCACCCGGCCCTCCCAGCGCCTTGTGGGATCAGAGACAGGAGGGGGATTAGGTTGTGCAAATGGCTGCCCCCTCCCCGCCACCCTGCCTCCCTGTTTTAGTCGTCTCTGCCCTCCGCCGCCTTCTCCCTCCATTACAATCCCTCTGCCAGGCCAAGGGGAGAACGACATTGACAGGTGCCCCCACCCAGGGGCGGCGGCGGGGCAAGGGGCCGGCTGCTCAGTAAAGGATCAGAAGCGGTTTCTCCCCCACCCCGTCCTCTTCCTCATCCTGCAACCCGCGCCGCCCCCCTCTTCCGCGCTGCGCACGGATGGCGGCTGGAGCCGCAGAGGTGTGTGTGTGACGGGGGGAGGCTGCGTCTGATCCCCGATGCCCACGGGGCTATCTCCTCTCCCAGGGGCTATGGGGCGGGGGGTCCCCTGCCACGGTCCGGGAATTCCCATGAGAGGAGGGAGCTGTCCTCCGTAGGGCCTGGGGTTGGGGGCACTGTCCCAGGGATGCTGCCGCCTCAAGAGACCCCCGGGGCCGAAGGGAGGAGCTGAGTAATGCAGGCCCCTCAGTACCCAAGGCGGGTTGGGGGGACAGCCCTTTGCCAGGGTCTCGCTGTCTTCCCCAAAGGATGGGGCGGAGGAGGGGGGCGTGATCCCGTGGCTGCTGGCTTGACGTTTGCGGACAAGCCGGGGGCGCTGCGCCCCTGAGGGGCTCTCGTGGCGGGGGTGGGCCGCCTCCTTCTGGCTGGAGGCGGGGGGCGCGCCTTCCGCGGTGCAGCGCCAGGGGCTGCCGTCGGGGCCGGGTGGCGAGGCCCAGAGGGCCCGGGCGGGGGGAGTCCGAGTTCAGGGACGCGCCGCTCTTACCTGCCTACGAAATTCTCGAGCACCGAGCTCTTGCCGGCGCTCTGGCCGCCCACCACGGCGATCTGCGGCAGGTCGAGGTCCGCGTTCTGGCCGATGGCGGAGAAGGCATCCTGCAGCCGGTTGACCAGCGGGATGAGATCCTCCATGCCACGGTTGCCCATGGTTGCGGCTGGCCCCGCGGGCTGCGATCCGTCGGCAGCTTGGGCTCCCGGCTTTGGCTCCGCCGCTGCAGTCGCGCGCTCAGACTGCCTGCGCCGCGGGCCCCCCGCCCCTCGGGGGTCGGAGCGGAGCGCTGCGCCAGAGTGCCGCTAGAGGGTGCCCGCAGCCCTCCGGGCCGGCAGCCATGCGCAGGCGCCGCCCGTGGCACTATGGGGACTGTAGTTTTCTCCTTCTGCGGCTTTTGGGGCGCTCGAGCCGTTTCTGGGGGAGGCGCGGATGCTGCACCGCAGATATCATTCCTGGAAATGGTCAAGGTCTCCTACGTACTAGGTACCGTTAGTACCAGGCCCCTCGGATAGTGGTCATGACTGCCTCACTCCATCGTACAGATGAGGAAACTGAGGCTTGGAGACATGGGCCTCCTCCAAGGTCATAATCTCCTGACCTTCAGTTCCACTTGCCCTCACTGCCTTCTACTCTAGGTTGTGACTAATTTATCTCCGGCATTTCCCTTCCCGCCTTTGGGCCTCAGTTTCCCTGTTTCTAGAAGGAGATGGTATAGAACATTAATTCAACAAATATTTACTGAGCACCTACTATAAGCCAGACCCTGTTCTAGGCGCTGGAGATACAACAGCAAACAAGACAGACAGTTGGAGATACAACAGTAAACAAGAACAAGAACAAGATCTTCCCTCATAGATCTTACAGTGGAGACGGACAGTAAATGAATAAACAGATAAATGAAACAGTAAAAGTGAAAATAGTTTATACTAATAGTGATGGGAGAAATAAACATGGGGTGTGAAGAGAGGTACCTGTGTGGGTGCAGAGTCCTCTTTAGCCTGGGAGGTTAGGGAGGGTTCTCTGAGGAGGTGACATTTGAGAAGAGACCTAAATGTGGAGAAGGAGCCAGCCAGGCCAAATGAACGGCAAGTACAAAGGCCCTGACACTTGGAAGGACCTTCTTGGGACAGTTGGGACTTCTTGTCCTGGAGAGTGACAGTCTTTTCCCCAAACCATCAGGGTGGTGGTAAAACAGTGGGATTTGAATCCAGGACTTCTACAACCTTACCCTGTTTATCCTTTTCACATGGAGAGACCATGGGGCCCCAGGCCTAGCCATCCACCTCTGCATTTAAGGAACCTAATTTGGACTAATTTGGACTCCCCACAAGGCTGGGAAGAAAGGCCAGCCTACCCCGTGCTACAGGGGATCAGCAGGTCACTCTGTCTGTGAACAGAGTTGGTGGGGCACTGCTGGGAGATCAGTGGCCTGTGAATTGGAGACTGTTGTGCATTCACCCATTTAATGCATATTTATTAAGCCAGGAACTATGCTAGACCCCAGTGATTAAGCAGTGAGCAAAATGGATAAAGCCCTTACCCACATGTGGCTTATAGCCTAGTGGAAAAAGAAGGACAAAGCGCAAATAAGCCAATAAATATGACTGTCAGATGGTGATGAGTGCTTTGGAAAGCAAGAAAGCTGGGGAAGTTGGAGGAGGGGGTAGTGTTGCTATTTTGTATAGAGTGGTCAGAGGAGGACTCTGCTAAGGTAAAAATTTGAGCAGAGGCCTGAAGGAAGTGAGGGAGCAACTCATGTGGACATCTTGGGGAGGAATTTTCCAGGCAGGCAGAGGGGAATAAGCGGATCCCATCCCAGGAGCCGGGCCTGGGTCTCAGACGAGCTGTGTGATCCAGGTCCCTGCACATCTCTGAGCCTCAGTTATCCAATGTGGGAATGCCTGCGAAGGGCATGGCCCTGGTCTGGCACTTAGGAGACCCTTATTAAACTGCTGCTGATGATCACAGCCTTCCAGATAGCTGGAACATCAGTCACACACAACAACATCCTGTGCAGCTGCTCCAAGCCAGCCCTTTATTATGCTCTGAGAGCCAGAGAGGGCAGAGATGAAGCCTGAATTGGAGCCATTAATTTGGAAAGAGGGTGCAGGTTACGGATGTCTGCCTGGAAGAGCACCATCATGGCTAGGTTGTTTTTCCTAATTACAATAGGGAAACTTATTGTAAAAATCAGACTTTACACAGGGTTTGATAGCTTCTGGTCATTCTCCCACCCAGAAATAACCACTACTTATAGCTTAGAGTTTATTCTCTGGCTTATCCCATATATATTCATTTTGTTTCATTTTCTTTTTATAGAAATGGGATCATACTATAAATCCTGTACTGCTGTATCACCCACGCCAGACCAGCAGCCTGGGCATCACCCCGAGTTTGTCAGAAATGCAGACTCTCAGGCTTCACTCATGACCTGCTGGATCACAGCCTGCATTCAACAAGAACAAGGGCCCCTGGAGATTCCAGTGCACGTCAGAGTTGGAGCCCTAATACGTTATGATTACATGCAACTTGCTTTTTTAGCAACAGTATGTCTTTGACGTCTTTCAGCATAAGAACAATTTGGTCACATTCCTTGTTCACGGCTGCATAGTTTCCCACTGTTTGGCAGTGCTCTGATTTTGTTCCCTTGTTTGCTAAAACTGACCGTGCTGGGCTTGAAGAAGGGATGGATAAAATGCCACTTGGGGGGGAGTGTGAATAGAGAAGTGCTGATGTTCTGGGCAGAGGAATCAGCACGAGCAAAGGTGTGCAATCAGAAAGGAAACGAACCTGAAGCCTACCCTGTCCTTGTTCCCACAGGGCTTGGTGAGGACCGAGGGAGGGATACTGCAGATGGTTCTCCCGGGTGCTGAGAAGTCGGGAGTCCAGAAGGCCAGTGAGTTAAATGAGGGTCTTAGAAATGGCTTTGACCCTCTACTTTGAGCACTAACAAGGGAGAATTCTCTCTGGAGCCCCTGAAGCTGTAACCACCACCTATGCTTGAAGATCAGTGGCAGGAACGCTCACTGGGCATTTCCCCCTGGGCCAGGTTACTGTGCTGAGAGATTCAACCCTCAGGAGGGAGAAGTTCTTATTAGTTCTCCCCGACAGATGAGGCAACTGAGGCACAAAGAGGAATGTGGCTGAGGTCACAAAGCCAGAAAGTGATGGAGTGAACATGTGAATGGAGGTAGGTGAGACCCAGGGCTTCTATGTTTATATCCTATACTGCACCAGCTCTTGCAACCTAGACACTTTTAAGGCACAGGAAATAAAACACTAGTCCCTTCTGATGGGGTATTTGTTGGGCATACAGCGGGTGCTCAATAAATGCTGATTGTGTTGAATTGTGCAATGGCCTTATGGCGCAGCCTTGACCCTATAGCTCCTGGGTCAAGCCATTATATTTAGTCACTAAGTCTGCTCAGGGTCTGGCCCTTTGGATTCATTCATTCATTTATTCTTCAGCAGGTATTAATCAGTGGTTACTTCATGCCAGACCTCAAGCAAGACATAGGGGGATGAAGAGGTTAATAAGAGGCAGGGCTCGTCCTGCTAGAATGTGGATCCACTGTGAGAAGAAGACAAACTAAGCAGACCAGGTGCATGAAGCCAAGACACCTGGCCATGTCTGGGGCAAGGTCACTGCTGAAGAAGCATCTGGGCCAGGCTGGGGCACACATAGTGCCCTCCTCTGTGTGGCTGGGGGATGGGCACCGAGATTTCCCAGGGGCTTTGGGGCACCGATGGTCCAGGCATCTGTGCTTGCACTGCCGCATCTTACAATGAGGAGCTCCCCATAAGCCTGGAACAACAACGTAAGCCTAGATCCCTTGTATGCTGAGGATCAAGGGCGCAGCTCCAAAGCTAGATTGCCTGCTGTTCAAATCCCACCCCTACCACTGTCTAACCCAATGACCTAGGGCAAGTCAGTTCACCTCCCTGGCCCTCAGTTTCTGCATCTGTAAAAGGGGATAAGACTCTTACCTAACTCATAGGGTTGTGTGAGGAGGATTCAGTGATGTAATAATTCAGGTAAAACATGAAAACAGTGCCTAAAACAGTGAATCATTAGAGCTACGATTAGTATAATTATAATCGTCATTACCGTGGTACTGCCTGAAGAAACTTCAGCCTCATGAAGGTAGCAAAGCATGTCACCTCTTGTGGGGAAGGATAAGGGATCAGAAACGTGCCAGGATTTGTGGGGGAGAGACAGAGCTAGGTCTGGAGGTGTGGATTGGGGGCCAGCTCTATCCCTGGATGGCTCAGCTTGTGGAAATCCCAGGCCCCAGGGGGCCCCAGATTACCCCATTATTCCCCACGTGGACAGAGGGCTTTGAAGGTATATCTGGCAATCAGGAAAGGCCTCCTGAAGAGGTGATGTTTGAATTGAGCTGGGAAGACTGGACAGGGATAGGCCTGGTGACGAGCGAGAGGAGGGGGGAGTATTGCAAGGGAAATTTAGTTCCTTTGGGGACAGAAGGCAGCCACTGTGGCTGAACCTGGTAAGCGGTGGGGAGACCCCATTACACATAAGCCAGTCCTGTCCAGCAGCGATGGCCAAACTCAGATCCTAAGTCAGGAGGGGTCCTGTCCCTGGTCACCCTGGAAGGTAGGGGCAGCAACAAGGCTGTGCCCACCGTGCCACTCCCACTTCTGTGCTCTGTTCCCCTCACCCTGCTTAATAATAGGTAAAGGCACAGGTGGATGACAGATACTGGGGAGGTCACCTGATAACCATATGGCCTTATATTTTTCTCTGCTCTAGTCTGGCTGGGAGCTGTCACTAAGCACAGACTATTCCTGGGGTTTCTGAGCTGGGCGTCTGGTTGTGGGCGTACTCTGTGAGCCTGCGTTGGTGTGCTGTGCTGGGTGCCTTGATGGGACTTGTTGCTGTGTGGTGATGGACATAGATGTCAAGAAGGGAAGAGCTGCTGTGATGAACACCAACCCGAGGATGGAAGGAGGAAACTGCATCCTGGAGTCATTCGTTCATTCGTTTGCTCATTAATCAACCTTCCCCAAGCAACCATGATGTACAGGGCTCTGAGCTGCTGTCCCAAGGACATGGGGACAACTCAGCAGCTGCTTTCTACTGTCAAAGGGCACATGACATTACTGAGGGCAGAAATAAGAGGAGGAAGTGGCAGGTTACAGGATAAGGACACCATAATCAATAGCTGGTTAGAAAGTGTACTGGGAAAATAGCGACAATAGCCACTATAGAAACTGAGCAGATGCTAGATCAAGAAGCCTGCAAAACCGTAACATAACGCAGTGCTTGACTAGATGGAGATGCTTACCTCATTCTTAAACTGAAAAACTTGGGATAAAGTTGGCTGTGTTTCTCCAACTTAAACACATTTCATGCAACACCAGTCGAAATTCTGATGGGATTTTGGCATGGGTGGGGGAGGGAGAAGGTTTGACAAAAATCATTCTGTAACTTACCCCCCAAAATTTTCATGATTGGGAATTGGCAAGAAATTTAAAAAAAACATAACAGTATCAGGGGCTTGTGTTGTTAGGCATTAAAATATATTCCAAAACTATAACAATCACACTATGTGATATCATCACGGAAAGAGACAAGTAGATTCCTGGAGCAAATAGGTCTGGACATAGAGCCACATGAGTATGAGTCTATTTCATGATAAAGGTGCATCTCAAAGTGGAGGCAGGAATGAGGCCTCCAGGTGATGCTACATCATCAGACTTCATTTGGGATGCGGAGAGATGGGGCCTCTCTTCTCCCTCTGAACATACTTCATTGGGGGGCTTTGCCTGTAAGGGACTGATTAAAAGCAATTAACATGAGTCTAGCCCCAAATACTGTCCCCAGAGCGTTTCCATCCACAATCTAGTCTGGTCTTCAAGGAGGCAGCACAAGGTCATACACATAAAAAAAAAATGTCCACTCCCTCCCCATGATAAAGTCATCCAACTGGTCACAGCAAATTAGTAAAAAAGGAGAGAAAGTGAATCCCCCCAGCCCCCCACCCATGAGACCACAACACACATTTATTCTTTCCAAAACTGGGGTCATAATGTGTATGCACTTTTGTAACCTACTGAGTTCAATTCATATCATATCATGAGTGTTTAAATATCCTTTGAAGACATACTTTCTGAAGGCTGTGTGCTATTCCTTAAGAGGCAGGCACCGTGATTTATTTAGCTGTTCTCCAAGTTGATTATTTTCCAGGCAGCTATTATAAATAATGTTTCTGTGAGCGACTTGCTGGCTTTTTTTTAAAAAAAAAGTATACTTTAATTTTATTGGAGTATAGTTGATGTATAATGTTGTGTTAGTTTCAGGTATACAGCAAAGTGATTCAGTTATACATATACATATATTCATTCTTTTCTAGATGCTTTTCTCATATAGGTTATCACAGAAACCTGCTGTCTTTTTTTTTTTTTTTTTTTTTTTTTTTTGGCGGTACGCGGGCCTCTCACTGTTGTGGCCTCTCCCGCTGCGGAGCA
>NW_021145296.1:28898-126073 GCF_002837175.3 Physeter macrocephalus
CCGGACCGGGGCACGAACCCGTGTCCCCTGCATTGGCAGGCGGACTCTCAACCACTGCGCCACCAGGGAAGCCCCCTGCTGTCTTTTTAAAAAAATAAATTTATTTAATTTATTTATTTTTGGCTGCGTTGGGTCTTTGTTGCTGCGCGCGGGCTTTCTCTACTTGCGGCAAGCGGAGGCTACTCTTTGTTGCGGTGCGCGGGCTCCTCATTGCAGTGGCTTCTCTTGTCGTGGAGTACGGGCTCTAGGTGTGCAGGCTCAGTAGTTGTGGCTCGCGGGCTCAGTAGTTGTGGCTCCCGGGCTCTAGAGCACAGGCTCAGTAGTTGTGGCACATGGGCTTAGTTGCTTCGTGACATGTGGTATCTTCCCAGACCAGGGCTCGACCCTGTGTCCCCTGCATTGGCAGGCGGATTCTTAACCACTGTGCCACCAGGGAAGCCCAAAACCTGCTGTCTTTTAAAAGGCTTGTTTCTGATTATTTTCTTGGGCTAGATTCCTACAAGTGGGGACCAGGTCAAGGGGCAGAACACGTTCAAGAGTCTTGATAGAGAATTTTCAGATTGCTTTCCAGAAAGATGAATTAGCACAGGAAGCCACCGCTGCCTTCCCTACCTTCACCAGCATGAGCATTATTTTTAGTTTTTTTTTTTTTTTTTTTTACTTGGGCAATTTGCTAAGCTCCCCTGTGCCAGGTGCCAGTGCTAAACATTATGTAATATACGCAGACACACACACACACACAGGCACACACACACAAAAACCCCGGGAGGGGGTACTCATTTTACAGACGAAGAAACAGGCTCAGAGAGGACTGCTGCATCAGCCAGGCTCGCCTAGCCAGAAGGCAGTGGAGCCCCAATTCAACACCGGACCTCTCCAAGGCTAGCACCCAGATCTATTGGTTGGAAGCCTAGGCGATCTTGACTCAACCCACCCCTCCTTCCCCATTGCCTCTGTCTTGGTTCTCACCGGAGCCAAGTGATCTAATCTGGGCGGATATGATGCTGTCACACTCTTCCCTAGCACTCCCTGCCCCTCAGGGGTAAAGCCCAACTCTTCAGGCCCGCCTTCAAAGCCCGCATCGTCCAGGCTTCCCTTCCACCCAAAGGCGCCAAGTCCCCTGAGCCCGACCCCGCCCCGCCCTCCGGCCGCGCCAAGCCGCGTTCGCGCCTCTAAGTCCAGTCAGAGTTAGGCACCTGTGCTGCGGCCCGGGGCTGTAGTAGAGCCGGTCCCTAGCTTTAGGGCAGCGCTAAAGTCACATGACTGCAGTCACATGACTGCAGTGATTGGTTGACACTCGGGTCTCCGCTGGGCCGACCTTAGGTCTGCGCGTCCCTAGCGCCACTGTGCGCCGTGTGGCACACAGTCGGCGCCTAATGCAAAGTGAGCGCATTGCCTAGGGCTGTTACAGCTGTGGTCGGCTCTGAGCAACAGAAAAAGCAAAGGGGATTGCTCTTACTAATTGCGGATTGTTTGCCTCAGTGCTTGTGTGGGGTCCTAGGAGAGGTGCACCGGGACGCGGGACAGAGTTGAAGTTAAAGGGTCCTTGCGGGCAGGACCGTTCACGGGCAGGATGAGCGCCGTTTTTTACCATTAAACTCTGCCCTCCTCACCCGCTCCCCAGGCAAACCGGAGAAAAAAACAAACAAAAAAACACTTTCAAACCGATCTCGCCACCCCTTCCAGGGCTGATTCTTCTGCTGTTGTGCCGGTCGTCCTCTCGCTGGGTCTCTGTCCCCGAATGTACAGCCGGCGGCTGCACGCCCCCTCCCACCCCAGCCCCGCGCGGGGTCTTCGGATCGCGGGACAGTGGCGGCCGCGGCAAGGTCTGCTGGGGATGGTCCTCCTCAAAGTCGCCCGCGATGTCCCTGCCAGACGAGAGACCCCTCTGGGCGACAGACGGACCTGGGGCTCAGAGCCGCCCCTTACCGATGCGGAGGACGCGGGGCAGAGGGTCTGCGCTGCCCAGGGTCCCCTAGCAGCTCGGAACCACTCCCACCTCCGCCCAGCAGCTGGGCGAGCAGGTACCGCCCCTGCAGCGCGAAGGGTGCCCGGGGCGGGATCTCGCGGCGCGGCCGTGGGCACCCGGACCTCCCGTCCTCCAGAGGGCGCTGCCCTGCCCCGGTCCGCAGACTGGCCTTCGGAGCGGACAGGCCGTGGCGGAGCCGCGGGGACCCCGGGAGCTGCGGGGACCCCGGGAGCCACGATCCGGAGCGCGCGGCCCGCCCCACCCCTGGTGGGGGTTACGCGACTGCGGAGGGGGTGCGGGGAGGAGGCTGTGTGGTTCCCGCGGCCAAAGCCGCGCTGGGAGGCGAAGTGCGCGGGCCGAGCGCGGCTCGGGCGACGGCGGAAGCCTTAGGGGCCACTTGAATGGAGGCCGAGGGCTTCGTTGGCAGGTGTGGACATCGGCTTTGACGTGTAATGCTGGCTCTGTCTGTAGAGGAAGGGGTCAGCGGAATGGGGGGGATTAGGGTGGAGGGAAGCCTTCCTCCTACTTTGTTCGTGGAAGAAAGGGAAAGGTGGGGGTGGGGCGGCGCTGATGTTATTGACAGAACATGTGCACAAGGGACAGGGTGGGAGTATCAGAGGGGTGTGAGTGGACGGGGCTGGCTTCGCTACGTGATTGGCGCAGAGAAAGGCTGAAGGGTGGGGTGGGAGGTGTATTTGTGTTGGACGCTCGTCCTGGAGCTGCGGAGCGGAGGGAGGCGGAGGGATGGAGGGTGGGGTTGGGCATTTGGAGGAGGGACTATTGGGAAGATTTGGGGGAAATTGGCGGGAGGGTGGTTGAACTCTGCTGCTGGTGCGATTGGAGGTGTATGGAAAGGATGGGGCGCACGCGTGGCACGCTCTGGGCAGGACCGGGAGGGTAGCTGTGAAGCTCGGTCGGCAGCGTGTGAGGGCCGCGGGCTGGGGGTGGGCGACGGGGATCCGGCCTGACTCCCTCCCTTCCCGCAGCCGCCATGTTCAACCAGCAGCAGCAGCAGCAGCTCCAGCAGCTCCAGCAGCAGCAGTTGCTGCAGCTCCAGCAGCTGCTCCAGCAGTCCCCACCGCAGGCCGCACTGCCCATGGCCGTCAGCAGGCAAGCTCCCCACTGGAGGGGTGGGCGGCTCTAGACCTGCCCCTCTGACCCATGCCTTGGAGACCTCCTCCCAGCCCTTTCTCTCAGGGGCATCCCTGTCTGAGTCCTGGAGGTCATCAGTTCCCACCCTAAGGGGATGCTCTGTCTGCAGTAGAGGGGGGCAGAGAATGGAGGTGAGGGGTCTCAGGGAAGAGGGAGGGTTTGACTCTCCCCAGAGCCCTCTGACACTGCTCTCAGCACACAGGGGGCTCCCCCAGCAGCAGCCACAGCAGCAGCTCCTGAATCTCCAGGGCACCAACTCAGCCTCCCTCCTCAACGGCTCTGTGCTGCAGAGAGCTTTGCTTCTGCAGCAGTTGCAAGGTATGACTGCGGGCCCTGTCTCGCTCCATCTTAGCGGGAGCTCCCCAGCAGCCCCATGGCACTGAATCTCATCAAATCCACACAGTAACCCTGAGGGGGATCTGTGTCAGCGTCCTGGTTTACAGATGAGGACACTGAGGCTCCAGGAGGTGGAAGTCCCTAAGTTGCTCAGCTGAATGCAGGTCTGTCTGATCCCAGAGGTGTACCCTTGGCCATGGTGTTAGCTCTGTGGGTGCTACTCAGCACAGTTTGCTGACATTCAGATTAGATGACATGATGGAGGGCAAGATCTATTTTGACCACCCTCCTTTGCATCCTGTTTGACAGATGAGGATGCCGAGGTCCAGAGAAGGGAGTCATTTGCCCTGGGTCACATAGCATCAGCAGTGTCTAGCTAGACAGAGGCCTGGGCCTCCTGACCCCCTGGGTCTCTGAGGGGGATGTCTCTAGCCCTCTGCATTAAGCCTGTGTCCTTACCTGAGTTTCCCCATGGGGAGAGCAGTCTTTCATCTCTTCCTTACAAGAAGCTGCTCCCGATACCTTAGCCCCTGCAGGAGTAATCCAGGGGTCCAGAGACGTGGGGCCAGCTCATCTTCAGACCCAGCCTCTCTCACACGGTAGCTGTGGCTTGCTGGCTGGTTCCTCAGGGCTGGGCATTGTGCTGAGGCCCTGACAAACCCAATTCCTTGACTCTGCTGACAACCCTAAGGGGAGATACACTCGTGATCCCATTTTACAGATGAAGAAACTGAGGCCCAGGTGTTGATTAGTGGTCTTACTACAGAGCTGTGTTCTGAGACACCAGGCTATCCTGCCTCCCAGCAGGGTATGCAGTCAGGTCAGAAGATGTGATGGTCATCACTCTTCAGCCCTCCTGGGGCCACATGGGTGTGGATGGTCCTGAGAGCTGGCTTATAAATGATAGATGGATGGGTAGAGAGATAAAACCACACACAGGGACCCACAATGTATATATATATTTTTTCACTTTTTCTTACTCATTTTAAAAGTCATACTCTTCAAAGAAGAGTGAAAGAAATATTTTAAAAAGAGTATAAGAAAACCCAAATGGTCATATGCAGATTCACTCCTAAAGAAAAAACCACCCTTTAAAGTGTTGGTGTATTTCTCCCCTTTTTTTTCTAGGCACAAACTTGGGGACTTGTATATGATTGTGGTTATTGATATAAGTGAAAGGCTGTATCTTGTTTCTTTTTCACTGAATATAGTGGCATGATCATTTACCAAATTATTTGAAAGTCTCTGTAAAGATTGTTTTTGAACAGCTGTTTAATATTCTGCTGGAGGTGTGTGCCCTTGTGTCCCTAAACTTTCTCAGCTGTTTTCTTCTACTTCTTTTCTTTTCATTTTTTTCTTTTTTTTTGCTTTAAATAATGGAATGAATATCATGTTTGAGAATATTCTCTTAGAATGGATTCCCAAAAGTAGAATGACTGGGTCAGGGGGGATGGATATTTTATGGCTCTTGATAAGTATTGCCAAATTGCTTTCCCAAAGGACTGGACCAGTTTGCAATGCCACCAGCCACGTATGACAGTGCCGGTCTCACCATGCCCACGGCAACATTGGGTATTATACTCTTTACATATATATATGTATATATACATCTAATCTACTAATTTGCTTGGCAAAAGCTATATCATTAATGTTTTAGTTTACATTTCTTGGAGTGCTAGTGCGGATGAATATTTTATATTTGTCTGTTAAACATTTGTAATTCTTTTTGTGACTTGTCCATGTGCTTTGTCTATTTTTCTTTTAGAGTGTGCCACCTTTTATCTTACTGTTTTTAAGAGCTGGTTAGCGTTCTCTCTGCACATATGTGTATATGTATTTGTTTTAAGTTAATGTTAATTAAACCCTTAGTAAATACCAGGCACACTTATATATCTCATTGAATCCTCATAAAACATTGTGAGTCAAGCACTATTACTATCCCCATTTTACAGATGAGGGAACTGAGGCCAAGAAGGGGAAACTGATTTGCTCAAGGTCACAGATCTTGTACTGTGGAGTCTGCATTTGAACCAGTTCTCCCAGCACATCTGACCCATGCATGTGCCTCCCATCCTAGCACTGGGTCAGGGATTTAAACTGTCCTTTATTGGGTCACACAATTCCCAGTGCTGGACCTCTGAGTCAGTTGAGGTACCTGCCCTTAAGGAGTTCGCAGGGTGGTTAGGTGGTGGGCAATAGAAGCAGATAAGGAAATTGTGCAGGTGGTCCTAGAACAGGGAAGCTGGGGCCTCTGGGGATACAGAGAGGGTCTGGGAAGGCCTCCCAAAGGAGAATCACCTAAAGGGAGGAATGGAGAATGATTGGGATGTAGAACAGTCCAGACAGAAGAAACAGCATGTGCAAAGGCCCAGAGGCAGGCAGAGACCAGGCTTGTTTGAGGGATGCTGGGAGCATGTAGCTGGAATAAAGTGGGCACATGTGTGGGGAGAATTGCGAGAAAGGAGGTCGGGGAGGAGCGCAGGACTGGACCTCGCACGGTGAGGAATGGGCTTCGTTCCTGAGTATCAGGGAGCTATGGAAGGGTTTAGGCAGGGGGAGGGGCGAAGTCAGAATGTGGTTTTAGAAAGATCACTGTTTGCTGCTATCCCGTGCAAAACCTGTGGCTGAAATTCACACAGGGGATGAAGTGGCTTTTTAGGAAGGGGGGTGGTAGGAGTGGAAATTTGAAGGGGGGTCAGGCTAGACTGAGAAGAGGAGTAAAAGTCAGTGTTAATAGAATTTGGTGTTGGCTTGGATGGGGGAGGGTAAAGAGAGGGAGGAGTCAGGAAGACCCCCAGAATCCTCTCTGGTAGCCAGCTGTGGCAGCAGTGCCGCTCCCAGAGACCCTGGACAAGCCACTCCTTCGCTTTGTGTCTCATTTTGTCATCAGTAGGGAGGATAATACTTACTCTGATGGTGACTGGGCGGGGTGACTGAGGCCATGCATAGAAAGTGCTTAGCAAGTGCCTGCTTCCCAGGAAACTTTTTTTTTTTTTTTTTTTTTTGCGGTACGCGGGCCTCTCACTGCTGTGGCCTCTCCCGTTGCGGAGCACAGGCTCCGGACGCGCAGGCTCAGTGGCCATGGCTCACGGGCCCAGCCGCTCCGCGGTATGTGGGATCTTCCCGGACCGGGGCACGAACCCGTGTCCCCTGCATCGGCAGGCGGACTCTCAACCACTGTGCCACCAGGGAAGCCCCCCAGGAAACTTTTGATGAAGGGTAGCTGCTGTTGGTAGGAGAGTGTCTTATTATTCCAGGGACCAGTCATCTTGCTGGTTCTCCCTTTGGGTCCTGTGCTGAATCTTTCACATACCTTAAGGTGTACACTAAAGCATGCCTGAGGGTGAGCGGAGTTGCTGGGGGCGCTTAAGCCACTGACCAGGGAGGCATTTGGGGTGGGAAAAGGCCCCCTTCCCTTCCCAGCTGGAGCAGGAAACGCTAGCCCTAAAGCCCCCTCTCCACCGGTGCTCCAGGTGGGACTGCGTCTTCGGCTCTCATCTGTCCCCTGTGGCTGCCCTTGGGTGGGGAGGGTCCCCTTGGAAGTTAACTGTGATGAAGCTTTGGAGGACTGACCCCTGACCCTAGCCTCTACCACCCAACCACAGTTGTAATCCCTCTTCTCCCCTCTTTTCACACACAGGTAACCTCCGTGGCTACAACCTGGCAACCCCAAACCTGACAGCTCCCAGCCTCACACCCCCGCAGCTGGCCACCCCAAATCTACAGCAGTTCTTTCCCCAGGCCACTCGGCAGTCCCTGCTGGGCCCTCCTCCTGTTGGGGTCCCCATAAACCCCTCCCAGCTCAACCTTTCAGGGCGGAACACCCAGAAACAGGCCCGGACCTCCTCTACAACCCCCAATCGCAAGGTGAGTGGTATCTGGACTGGAGCAGGCGAGGATGGGAATGGGAGAGGGTGTATCTGGGGATGAGCCCAGCTCTGCCCGCTCTGGCTCACATTGGCCTTTGGGCAGGTCATACCCCTCTTTGTACGTCAGTTTCCTCATCTGTAAAATGGGGAAGGGGGCAGGAGTTAGACTTGCTTAGTGTTTCCCAAACTTTAAATATTCCTGAACCCAGATGTGATTTTTGCTATATCCAGACACCACCAGTACTATTATTTATTCCCTTTTAAATTACTATTTATATTATTTACTAATATTACTAATATTATTTACTAATATTTCTCTCTTTTTGAAAAAACTGAGATGTAACTGACATATAACATTGTATTCATTTTAGGTGTATTCTACCAATTTTCTTTAAATCAGCTCTGCCCAGTGGAAATAAAATGTGAGCCATACATGTAATTTAAAATTTTCTAGTAATCACAGTAACAAAGTAAAAAGAAACAGGTGAAATTAATCTTACTCGCATATTTTATTCAACTTAATATATTTTAAAAATTATCATTTCAACCTGTAATCAATATAAAAAATGAACACAGCACTTTGCATTCTTTTTTTTCTTTTTTTTTTTTTTTTTTGTACTAAGTCTTTAAATTCCGGTGTATATTTTATGCTTACGTCTCAATTCGGCTTCCAACATTTCCAGGGCTCAAAAGCCAGGCACATGTGGCTAGTAGCTACTCTCTGGGATAGCACAGCTTTAAATGAACTAGCTGCTTCTCTGTTACATTTAGTTAAAAAGGAAACATTATATCACTGTCTGAAATTTTTTTAAAAAGGCTAAATTAATTGCCATACATAGAAGTAACAGAAAAGTGATTGGGGGTAAAACAATGCTATAAAATCCTAAACTCCACACTGTTGCCAGCTGAAGGTTCTAAGCCTCTACAGGCCTTTCCCTGACAAAAGCAGTAAGACTCAGAGATTTTCAAAGGGAATAATATCCTCCCTGAGTCTGTCCTGTCCCTGAACGTCCTGGCAGCTCCTCACACACACCACACTCCTGAGAGCATCCGGCGGTGGAGGGGTGGAACACCCTCCTTTTCTGGCTGCTCTGGCGCCAGCCCATATCTGGAGGTGAGGCATTTCCCTCCAGAGAGGGGTCCAGGCGGCCTCTGACTTTACGGTCGGGCTTGTCCTAACACAGTCTGGCCTAGCGTTTACCTCCTTGCCCCCATTTTACATATGGGAAAACCGAGGCAGTGGGGTGGAGGTTGCCCTGGACTGCACAGCTGTCACGACAGACCCAGAGTCCAGCCCTCCTGACTCGCAGGCCAGTGCCCATGTCGTGCAGGGTGAGAGCTGGGTAGTTTCTGAAGGGTGTGGAGTCCTGATGCGGTGCACGTTTCCACTCAGCCCTGGTTCCTCGGGCTTCGTAGGAGGGAGGGAAGCTGCATGTGGATTCCTGAGGCTTCCTGGGCTGCCCTGGAACCGTGTGGGGCTGTGTGTTCATTTCACAAATGTCTGTTAAGTCCTGTGGAGGACTCACTGGTGCAGAGAAGGCATCTGGAGATGCTCTCCTGGAGATCTTGGGGTGGGGAGGGGGTGGTGGTAGTGGTGAGACCTTAATGCAAATAATGCTCCAGCCAATGAATTATGACTATGAAAAATGCCACAGAAAGGAAGCCTGGGGCCCCTGGGGGCCTGTACTATGGGTTAGGAAGGCTTCCTGCAAGAAGTGCCTTTGAGGCTCTGGGAGAAGGCCTGGGGCTTTGGGGAAACAGAGAGAAGGCCAGTGTGGACATAGAGAGGGGGAGGAGGAGCGTGGGGAGAGCTGAGGCTGGAGGGGTGGGCATGGGGTAGGGGCCAGATTGTGCAGGGGGGTGGGGAGGGTGGGTAGTTTCAGGCTTGGGGTAAGGAAGGAGTCATCCAGGGCTATGGGAAATCACGGGAGGGTTGCAGCCTTACAGAGATGAGAGACGTGATCAGGTTTGAGAAGGGTCCCTCAGGAATTCCCTGGTGGTCCAGTGGTTAGGACTCTGTGCTTTCACTGCCGTGGCCTGGGTTCGATCCCTGGTCCGGGAGCTAAGATCCCGCAAGCCAAGCGGCATGACCGACAAAAGTAAAAAGAGAGAGAGAAGGATCCTTCTGGCTGCTTTGTGGAGAACGGGGTGGGGAATCAGGAGGCAGCTCCGTGGACCACGTGAAGGCATTGCATCCCCCAAACCTGCATTTACTTAACCGGCAGGCAGCTAGATGGAACGCCCTGGACAGAATTCCTGGGGTGTTTAGGATCTTCTCTGGGGCCAGGCCCCGTCATCCCCTGGGGGACGTGTTGCAGCCGCTCTTGGGCAAGGGAGTATTTACTGGGGTGGGTGGCAGGTATCATAAATGGTTTCTGAAAGGAAGCAGGATTCTTCTTCTCAGACGATGCCTGTGGAGGACAAGTCGGACCCCCCAGAGGGGTCTGAGGAAGCCGCAGAGCCCCGAACAGACACACCTGAAGGTGAGGGAGGGAGATTGCTGGCCCTACAGAGGGGACGCGGGTTAGGGCAGTGGGGTGCAGGGGTGGTCATGGAGGCAGGGATCTTGCAGGGTGGGTGGGGGGTGAGCCCAGGCCCCATCTTCTGGAGCTCGTACCTGCTATATCCGGCACGGCAGTCATTCACCTGCCCTCCATTCCAGACCAAGAATCTCCCCACTGCCCAGATGGCATCACTAAGGAGAAACGCGCTGCAGCATCTGAGCCTGAGTCTTGTGCAGCGTCTGAGCCACCAGCTAAAAGGTCAAAGAGGTAACTGATGCTGAAAACCTGCCCGGGGCCCAGGTACCCTGTACCCTGATTCCTGCAAAGGCAGAGGGTAGGGGGTAGGTGGGGTGAGATCCTTCAAGGAAAGGGCCTTGGTTTCTGGCTTGGAGGAATGTCAAACCTAATTCTTCACCTTACCCGGGAAGGCCCTCAGCCAGATGGACTCTGGCACCTTCACTGTGACTGAACCACCTGGAGGCAGGTGAGGTGGCCAGCTTGGAGGGGTGAAGATGTGAATCTGGAAGCTCAGAGAGTGGGCAGAGGGTAGGCAGGCTTACAGGACCTCGGATACATATTAGCAAGTTGTGGGAGGTGGGAGCAAGTGATCCAATTTATTTAGGTGAAACTGGGACCCAGAGAGCCGAGGGGGCTTGTCCAAATCCCTAGCTTTGTACGTGGCATAGCTAGGACTGGAGCCTAGGTCATGGCCTTTCTTGGGAGCCCCTGGGGCCAACTGAATTTGATCTTCTTTTGATCCTTCCTAGCTCAGAGGAGCCCACAGAGAAGGGGACCCCAGGGCAGCTGCAGGCAAAGGTCCAGCCACAGGCCCGGTTGATGGCACCAAAGCAGACACAGACAACCGAGCTGCTGCCTGAGTCACTGGAAGCTCGAGTGCTGCCACGATTTCAGCCACGAGTTCTGCAGATCCAAGCCCAGGTGCCGCCACAGACTCAGCCACAGACTCAGCCACAGATGCTACCATTGAAGGCCCAGGTGCAGCCAAAGCTGCAGAAGCAGGCACAGACACAGACTTCTCCAGAGCACTTAGTACTGCAACAGGAGCAGCTGCAGCTGCAGAAGGAGGCAGAGTCACAGAAACAGGTGCAGCCACAGGCACATTCACAGTCCCCAAGGCAGGTGCAGCCACTGCTGCAGAAGCAGGCACAGACGCAGACATATCCACAGGTCCAGACAGAGGCTCAGCCGAGGGTCCAGCCGCTGGAGCTACCACTGGAGCAACCTCCAGTGCAGTTGCCAGTACAGCCACTGGAGCCAAACCAGAGACAGCCTCAGACTCAGCCACAGGTGTCGGTGCCAGCACTGGAGAAAGCCCCAGTTCCGGTTCACTCTGCAGTGCTGGAGACGCCGCCCGATACGGTGGAAGCTGGAGCAGGTAAGTGAGCAGTGGCTCCCAGCCGGCCTGGTGATGGGACAGCTCTGCCTGAACCCTTCAGGCCTACCCTGGCACTGTCCAACCCTGACTGGGTGCTGCCTGGGACTGAGGGTTGGGCCTGGATCTAGGGTTCGGGGCTGTCTCCACTGGAGGCTTCAAGGTCCTGGATGTGGGCAGAGAAGGTGGCTCTTGGGCCTGGGTCCCTCAGGGCCCAGGTGGGAGATGGACCCTGGGGAAGCAGAGCACATCTGTCATTTCAGGCCTGGAGGAGGCCTCGCCGGAGCCAGTGGGCGCCCAGGTTGGCCTGGAGGAGAGCCAGGAAGAGTTGACCAGTGGCCTGGATGTGGGAGAATGTGAAAAAAGAGCAAGAGAGATGCTGGGGGTGGGTAGAGATGCTGATGAGGACCACATGGTGCACCCAGTGGTGGGAGGGCCTCCTTCTGCCTCAGACCCCCTCAGCGCCCCCTCGGGTTTCCCCTCCTGTGAAATGTGACAGCAGCCCTCCACCTAGGTTCGTGGGCAGACCAGACTGGGTTTGACAGTGGTTCAGTGACAGTGGTTCAGCAAACTCTCATGTGGTGCCTTCACATGTCTTTGCTCTGATGATCTGGAGGTACTTTTAGTGACAAGGGTCCCTTCCAGCCGGCTCACCCCGAAACTAGAGCCCCCAGAGCCCCCCGCAGGTAACGGTGCTCCAGCGGAGAGAGCGCAGCGTGGAAGCCCGTGCCTGGGGCTCGGGGGCCCAGCCCTGCCTTCTGGCCAAACCCCCTCCCTTCTTCATGCATCTCCATCTGTCGTGTGAGGGGTGGGGTGGGTAGGGTGAGGCGGACCTGGGTTTGACTCGTGACTGTGGTGCTTCCTGGCTGAGCGAGCCTGGGTAATCCCCTAACAGCTCAGAGCCTCAGTTTCCCCACTTGTAAAGTGGGCTGTCAGGAGGACTCCTAGACGTTTAGCATGGGGCTGGCCCACTGTAAGCGCCCAGCTGGTGGTAGCTCTGCTTCTGCCCCCGGTGTAGGTGTGGGGTGCCGGGGGCTCCCTGAAGGTCACCATCCTGCAGAGCAGTGACAGCCGGGCCTTTAGCACCGTACCCCTCACGCCTGGGCCCTGGTCCGGAGACTCTACCTCTGCTACCCCTGTGGCGGCCAGCATGCCCTCCAAGCAGGCCCTTCAGTTCTTCTGCTACATCTGCAAGGCCGGCTGCAGCAGCCAGCAGGTACCTCTCCCAGCGGGTGGGTGGGGAGGTCACGTGGGCGGGCGGAGGGTTTGGGGTCTGTATGTGATGCCTAGCCTGCCCTTCCCACGGCTGCCTCTGTGGCCACATGGGCCCTCAAGCCCCACCCCCAGCAGCCGTACATCTGCTCACAAAACATTTCCTGACCAGCCAAGGCGGCAGGATTTTAGAGTTGGGTGGACCTGGTTCAAATCAGCCCTGACTGGCCGTGTGGGTTTTGGAAGGTGAATTCCACCCTTTGTGCCTCAGTTTCCGCAGGTGTCAGAGGAGGAAACATTTAGAACCCACCTCTGGAAAAAAAAAAATAGGGGGCTTCCCTGGTGACGCAGTGGTTGAGAGTCCGCCTGCCGATGCAGGGGACGCAGGTTCGTGCCCGGTCCGGGAAGATCCCACATGCCGCGGAGCGGCTGGGCCCGTGGGCCATGGCCGCTGAGCCTGCGCGTCCGGAGCCTGTGCTCCGCAACGGGAGAGGCCTCGGCAGCGAGAGGCCCGCGTACCGCAAAAAAAAATAAAAATAAACAAATAAACCCACCTCGCTGGGAGGTTCTGGGGATTTAGCGACTTGACCTTGAAGTCGTAAGCCCCAGGCCCGGCCCAGAGCGAGTGCAGCATTAATAACAGCATCATACTGGTATGATTAGGACTTTCGCTGTCGTTACCTTCGTCCGTCTGTGCCTCCCCTGAGCAGCGTCGTGGGGACCTGGAATTTGATCAGACTGCTCCTCGCCTTGGAGGTGCTCACAAGTCTCCGGGGGAGCAGAGGCTCTGGCTGGCGTGTACTCACTCCGTGCCTCCGTTCACCATCCTTCTTGGGCCCATACAGGGTTGTAAGAGAAACGGCCTCCCAGCGGAGGTGGGGTGACCATGGAGCTAAGGTTGGAGGCCTCTTCCCCGGGCTCCACTCTTGCCCACCGTTCTGGGGCTCACTCCTCTCTCCTCTTCCTCCCTCCCGCCTGCTGCAGGAGTTCCAGGACCACATGTTGGGGGCCCAGCACCAGCAGCGGCTCGGAGAGATCCAGCACATGAGCCAAGCCTGCCTCCTGTCCCTGCTGCCTGTGCCCCGGGACGTCCTGGAGCGAGAGGACGAGTGAGTGGGGGATCCCAGGGGGATCCTGAGGGGTAGGCGGTCTCACAAGCCAGCCCCGGCAGAGAGGGACCCGGAACCTACCATCCCCAAGGTCTGCCTTTGGGTTAAGCGTTGCCCTCCCTGAGACACCTCGTCACACCACTAACTGTGTGGCCTCAGTTTTCCTTATCTGTAAAATGGCCTTATGAGGGGTGTAATGCAGGAACTCACGAGCTAGACAGTCTCTCAAGGTTACATCCAGGCAGGGACAGTGTGACCATCTATGTGGGAGGGAAGTGGGTTGTGGCACAGACCCCTACTCCCCTGGCATATGTGCTGACCCCAACCACAGGGGCCTGAAGGTCAGGATCTGCTCATCGTGTGGCTTGAGGTTAGAGCTTCCCTGGGTCACCCCCTTTCTTTGTCGTGGGGGCTTGGTCCCTCAGAAATGTCAGCCCTCCCAGAGTCTGGGACTGGCTCTTGGGGTGCTCTGTGGGCAGTCACTGAGGCCTGCAGGGGCTGGGGGGCATCATCAGTGAAAGAAACAGGATGGTGCTGGCTCAGGACACCCTGGGGGATATGGGCTATGTCTCACAGGACAGCTGCCACTCAGCTCCAGACCTCCTGGTTTTTCAGAGGCATCTAGAAGCCTAGATTTGTATGTGAATCTCCCAATTCCAAAATGTTAACAGCTAGTTCAGAATTAAAACAAGATGAAACACGTCCTGTGGAGGAGGCCAAATCAGACCCTTTCAGAGGCTAGATAGGCCTTGGGTCAATGGTCAGGGACTGTGCCACGAGCATTTATAGAGGGTCACAGCTTGAAGCTCCCTGCATGGGGTGAGGGGACAGGAAGGGCCCTCGGGTAGCCTCAGCTTGCATCTCCTGAGTGACGGGGAGCGCTCTCTCCAAAGGCTCCTGTGTCTCTGTTAGCCAGTTCTCACTAAGAGAAGAGCTTCCCTGTGGCTTTGTAGGATGTTCTCCAGCCTTAAGGCTCCCTTTGCTTGCTGACCTAGGAGTTATACGTAGGCCAAATCATCATAAAGACAGGAGAAAGGTGACTCACAGAGTTGTTCCTTGCAGAGTTAATGCAATGGTGAAAAAATTTAGTTGGAAATGATCTATCCAAAACTAGGGGATTAGTCGATCAGTTTAAGTCTGATCTGGTGGTAGAACTAATTCTAGGGAATTAGTTCTTGGTGGTAGAACTAATTCTAGGGAATTTCTGATAATGTGGAAACATATGTGTGATGCAATGTCAAGTTAGAACAGGATCCAAAATAGCATTTGCAGAATGAGTTTGATTATATTCAATATAAAAATAGATCTTGGGCTGCCCTGGTAGTGCAGTGGTTAAGAATCTGCCTGCCAATGCAAGGAACACAGCTTTGAGCCCTGGCCTGGGAAGATCCCACATGCCGCAGAGCAACTAAGCCCGTGCGCCACAACTACTGAGCCCACGTGCCACAACTACCGAAGCCTGCGCGCCTAGAACCCATGTTTCGCAACAAGAGAAGCCACCGCAATGAGAAGCCCGCACACTGCAACGAAGAGTAGCCCCCGCTCGCCACAACTAGAGAAAGCCCGCATGCAGCAACGAAGACCCAACACAGCCCAAAAAATTAAAGAAACAAATTAATTAATTAGTTAAAAAAAAAAAAAAAGATCTTGTGACAGAAAAAAACTGCAGGGATGTAGCCCAAGCTATAAACAAGCTTCAGGTGGAGGGGATTCTGATTACACTGTCTTCTGATGATGTCTGCCCTTGAATCTTGACTTGGCCCTGTACAGAATGTGGCAGTCCTTCCGATAGGCTGTGTGTCCTGCTGACGCAGTCAGAAACTCTGGGCTGATCCCATGCCAGGCCCCGGGGATGCTGGGGTGGTGTCCTGGCTCCCCAGAGCTCACAGTCCAGTGGGAGCAGAGAAGAGATCAGGTCCTCCCAATCCATTGTGGAAAGTGCTGTAGCAGTGGCACTTTGGGGTCCCAGGGGGGGCCTGGCTAACTGGGATTGGGACAGGTCCAGAAATGGGCGGAGGGGCAAGAACAGCTCTGGGAAAGAGAGGGCATCTAAACTGAAGGATAAGAGGAGTCCTCAAGGCCAGATATCCTCAGTTCTGTCACCATCCTGGTGGCCTCCTGGTATCCCAGATGCTTCTAAATCTCATTTCCCCGCAAGTTTTCTCTCTTATTCCTATTTAAGTATTCTTCTAGATGAGCCTCAGGACCATTTTGTTAAGTTTCCAAAAACACGATTCTGTTGGAATTACATTCCGTTTATGGAGCGTCTGGAAGAGCTGCCGTCTTTCCAACAAGAATGCTGTGTCACACTCTACTTGTTTTGATTGTCGTCATTCAGAGAGCCTCCACCCAGGCGCTGGTGCAACACCTGCCAGCTCTACTACATGGGGGACCTGATCCAGCACCGGAGGACACAGGACCATAAGGTATGAGGGCCCACCTGCTGTGAAGGCGCCCAAGCCCAGGGCTGGGGAGGAGAGAGCCCAGGTTGGGAGCAGAAAGTAAACGTCAGCCTTTGTCACTGCGTGGCCGTAACTCATGACGAGTCAGTCATGTTTCCTCTCTGGGCTTCAGTTTCCCCGCCTGTCCAATGTGGGCAAGGCACCATCTCACCCTGCATTCAGCCTCGGGGCTCGTGGGGTCCTCAGGTGCCTGCCCTCTCTCCCTGTCTTCCGACGGTCCTGTCTCTGTTGCCATCTGTCATCCTACCTTATAGCACAGGGATGGAATGTGTTTGCCTGTGTTCTGTGAAGCACAGCCAGCCGATTACAGAAGTTGTGGGCCTGGGAGGCGAGGTCTCGCTGGGCCCTGCCCGGCTGCACCTGGGGCTGCTGCCCGCCACCCACTTGGCCCGCCTTCCTGTCCCCAGATCGCCAAACAGTCCCTGCGGCCTTTCTGCACTGTTTGCAACCGCTACTTCAAGACCCCCCGCAAGTTTGTGGAACATGTGAAGTCCCAGGGGCATAAGGACAAAGCCAAGGAGGTAACCCCAGCTCCCTCAGAGGACATGGGCCCAGAGAAGTAGAGTGTTGGCCAAGGCCACACAGCAAGTTGAGGTGTATTCCAGTCCAAATTCATAGCAGGTCCGGAGGGACTGGAGTTCTCTGGGGTGTGGGGAGGATGGGGTGTCGCACCCTGGCTGCCCAGAGCTGACTTGAGCCTTCACCCACTCCCTGGGAAGCTGAAGATGCTCGAGAAAGAGATTGCCAGCCAAGATGAGGACCACTTCATCACGGTGGACGCCGTGGGCTGCTTTGAGGGCGATGAAGAAGAGGAGGAGGACGACGATGACGAAGAAGAGATCGAGGTTGAGGAGGAGTTCTGCAAGCAGGTGCCTAGGGGGGAGGTGGTGCGGAACGGAGGCTGGAGGCTGGTCTCCCAGCCCAGGAGAGACCTCACCCCACCTCCCAGGGGCCAGGAAGCACTGGGCTGGCATCTTTGGGCACTAAGGCCTGCCACGATTTAGTATCAATAGGAACTCTATTCAATATGACGATATGTAAATATACATCATGACGCCTATAGGGTGGCAGGTGAAATATGCAAGGTCTTCAAAGCCTGGCTGAAATTTTTACTTGTGGAAGAGAAAGGGCATCCTAGGGCAAGAGAACAGCATCATAAAGGCATGGAGAGGGGAGCTATGTGGTGCATACGGGAAAAGTCAGTGAAAGATGATGAGGAGGATGATGGCGAGAGCAGTCAGCATTCTTTGAGCACTTACTATATGCCACGCGTGTACCAAGCACTTTCCTGGCAGAATCTCACCCACTTGGATGCCAGGAGGCGAGACTGCAGAGCCCGTGCTCAAAATACCCCAGCCCTGCTGCTTCCCATGAGCGAGGAGCTGGAGGAGCTTTCCAGCTTAACAAGTGTTTCCAGAGCATCTCTTCTGGGCCAGGCCCTGGTGCTGGATACCAGGGGCACTTGGGGATGAAGTCCTGGCGCCTGTCCTCACAGAGCTTGTCTGTTACAGTCCAGGGTGGTGAGAGGGCCGCCAAAGGGGGCGGTGCATAGCGGGGCTGTGGATGGAAGGTTGCGTGGGTGGCCTCCAGCCCTCAGCAGGCTCGGGGAGATGCCAGCTTTGCTACTCAGCGGTCAGCAGCGGCGTGAGCCTGGGCAAGCCCCTTGGCCTCTATAAGCCTGTTCCTCTGCTTAGAATAGTCCCAACTAGGACTGAAAGGAAGGGTCACAGCCCAGGGGGTGGTCGTTATTCTTAAAAGCCAGATTTGTTTGCGAGGCACCGCTAGGCATGGCCTTGTCTGGAAGGGGCTCATGTCCAGCCAGTGAGACAAGGGATCCTTGATCACTTGAAACCTACCCCCTAAGACTGGTTGCTGCAGCATTAGGGAGCTGGCAGGGGGCTCATGGCAGAATGTAACCAGGGCTGGGGGCTCACTAGGGCTCACTACCCTGCACCTCCATAAACCTGCTCTACGACCCTGGGCAAGTGAGTTAATGTGCCTGGGCTTCAGTTTCCTCTTATGTGAAATGGGCAGACCATAGAAAGTTGTTATGAGGATTCAGCGAAATGACACGTGTGATATGTTGGGCATAGCTGGCATGGATTATGGCCAGTGTGGGAGCAGGAGGGCTTCCTGGAGGAGGGGGCTGATTGAGCTGAACCTGGAAAGTATAGACTGGGAAAGGCACTCAGGGGGCAGGATCAGCATGTGCAAAGGCTCAGAGCATGCCACCCACAACCTCCTGGAAATCAAGGGTGGGTTCCTTGATTGAAGAGCATGGGTGGGTTCCAGTCCCCGCCTGCGTTCGGGAGGAGGCTAGGGGAAGCCAGAACCAATGGAGGCCCACACCTGTGTGTTTCCAGGTGCGATCCAGAGATATATCCATAGAGGAGTGGAAAGGCTCGGAGACCTACAGCCCCAACATGGCATACGGTAAGACCCCAGCCCTGACCCCAACTGCAGGAGCTGCGGCCCTCAGGTTGCCTCCAGGCGACCCCCCAGATCCTAGCCACAGCATCCTGGCCAGGCAGCCTGTCCCCTAGTCCTCTTTTCTTTTCCCATCTGGAGGGTGGGGGGTTGGCCAATGGGCCCCTAGAGAAGGGGGGACACCGGCTGGTGAGGCATGTGAGTGCACAGACCCTGCTGTCCCACAGGTGTGGACTTCCTGGTGCCCGTGATGGGCTACATCTGCCGCATCTGTCACAAATTCTACCACAGCAACTCAGGGGCGCAGCTCTCCCACTGCAAGTCCCTGGCCCACTTTGAGAACCTGCAGGTGAGTCAGGCCCCCTGCCCAGGGAGTCAGACTGTGTCCTAGCTGACGGGGACAGCCAGTGGCCACCTCCCTCCTGTGCTTGGCCTCAGCCCCTGGGTACAGCCCCCAGTGAGAGGCTCTGCCCACAAAGGGAATCAGAGCCACGTTGGGGCCAATGTCTTTCTGCAGTTGTCCTGGTGGGTGCTGAGGGCTGGGCTGTTAGCTCTAGAGCTCTGGCCCAGAGAGGCTGAGCACATCACACAGGGTCACACAGCATGTCTGACGCTGTCTCAGCTGGGCTGGGGAAACAGCCTCTGGCCAGGAGCACACCAGGTGGGGAGGAAGCCTGGCCTCACCTGCACTCTCTGTGTCTAGAAATATAAGAAGGCCAAGAACCCCAGCCCCACCACCAGGCCCGTGAGCCGCCGGTGTGCAATCAACGCCCGGAACGCCCTGACTGCTCTGTTCACCTCCGGTGGCCGCACACCCACGCAGTCCAGCACCCAGGACACAGCCAAAACCCCCAGCAAGGTGACAGCCCAACCCGCTCAGCACCCACTACCCCGGCGCTCAAGCCGCCTCAAAACCTGACGGAGGGAGTGGCCCACAGCTGCCCCGTCTGGGTCCAGATCTGCTACGCTTTTTAGGAGTCTGTGTGGAGACTGTGACATGGTTGGTGTTTTTACTCAAAATCCAATAAAAGAAGGTAGTTTGGCTGCACAGTCCCCAGCAGCACTTCCGTCTGGGCGGACAGGGAAAGGGGGCCCCCAGCTAGCTCTCAGTCAGCACCCAGCCCCTGTGGGAAGTGTGGTGGCAGAACTGGAAAGCTGAAGACAGGCTCCCTAGCCAGGGACTCTGGGATTACGAGGTGTTTCACCTCCTGAGCCTCAGTTTCCCTCTGAATAATGTACCCAGGCTAGGAAAGTACTACGTTCAAGTAAGATCTCATTTAATCTTCACAATGTCCCTAGGAGGTAGGTCTTGTTGTTATCCCCAAATTATCCCAGATGAAGCTACTGAGGCCTAGCAAGGTCAAGTGCCTCCTGAAGGTCATACATCTGGTGAGTGGCCAGGATTTGACCCCGAGCCTGAACTCTGGACCCCTGTCCTGGCCTCTCCCAGCTGGACCCTACAGAAGTCGAAGGGCAGGAGTGGGGGCCCTCGCTGCTCAGGCCCTCTGGTTCCAAGTTCATGTTCATTAGCAGGGACCCCACCCTTCTTGTCAGGAGACCTTACGATGAATCATTAGTGAATGGGGCCCAGGCTGAGCTGGCTCTTTAGTTCCACTTCCCCATTTGGAAAGACCCTTAGAGACAAGATAACCAGACCAGCCCTACTATTGGCCAGCTGGAGAGACTGAGGCCAGGAGAAAGAGGGTGGAACCCAAGGTTGTACAGCATGTCTTTTTTTTTTTTTTGAATTTTATTTATTTATTTTTATACAGCAGGTTCTTATTAGTTATCTATTTTATACATATTGCACAGCATGTCTTGGTGTTGGTTGTCTCAGTGAAAGGCCCTAGAACCCAGAGAAGCTGAGCACATCACACAGGGTCATGCAGCATGGCTGATGCTGTCTCAGCTGGGCTGGGGAAGCAGCCGCTGGCCAGGAGCACACCCGATGGGGAGGAAGCCCTGACCTCACCTGCACCTCTGTGTCCAGAGATACAAGAAGGCCAAGAAGCCCGGCCCCACCACCATGCCTGTGAGCCGGTGTGTGATCTATGCCTGGGATGCCTCCACTGCCCAGTTTACCTCTGGCGGCCACTGGGGTCCTCATCCCGGGATACAGAGGAGAGAGGAGGCGCAGTGGTGTTGGAGACCAGTTTAATGTGGACGCTCAAGGCCTGGGCAGCGTGGGGAGCGTCCAGGAGTTGGGCAGGCAGGCAGGGTGGGTGGGTCGCTGGCCCACACCTGGCCAGCAGTGGGGAGGAAGCCCTGAGGAGGGGGTGCCGGGAGGTGGGGCGGGCCTAGCTACGCCAAGGGAAGTACCAGAAGAGTGGCCTAGGCCAGCAGACACCCCCCCCCACCACCAAAGAAATCTATAGGCCAGCCCTTGAGAAGGTATCTAGGCCAGGTGGCGAGTGCTCAGGCCAGAGCCTGGCCGGGGGCTCCCAGAGCCTAGGGGCTGGCATCGCTGGGGGCCTCCCCGAGCTGCTGCTGGAACTCAAGGCGCGTCTGCCGGTTGGATTCAAGCAGCTCCTGGAGGCGGGCGTGGAGGTGGTCATTCTTCTCCTCCAGGTGGTCCAGACAGGAGTTGATCTGGTCCAACATGGAGTTGATGGCAGCGTATTCTGGGAGGAAGGGTTAAGAGAGTCAAGGTCCCGTATCTCCTCAGGGATCACAGGCACACCCCGCCCTGCCCTCCCCGCGCCCCCCCCCCCCCGTCACTGTCCCCCAGCCTGCCTCTAAAGAGCTTTGGGCAAGTCCCTACTCCTTCCTAAGCCTCACTGTCACCAACTGGAAAATGGGTGTATATCAAAAGAGGAAAGGCTTTGGAGAAATACCTTAGTGTACCAGCTTTTTCTAGGGTTAGGTTGGTCACAGGGAGGTTAGCCAGACAGTGTCCTGCCTGGGAATTCCTGCCAGGTGCCAGGTCTCCTCTCTACTTCCTGCCTGGAGGCCAGAGCCCATGCTCCTGAGCAGGCAATCAAGGCCTCTGTCCCCAGGCAGGCCCTACTCTCCAGCCCCTTCTGGCTCCCCCTGCCCTAGCTCCTAGCAGACTCCAAGGCCCTGCTCCCTTCTCTAGCCCCACCTCCCCTGCCTTTTCCTTTCCTCTCTCACACCTGCCTTTGCCCACCTCAGGCCCCTTGAACATGCTGTGGCCTCTGCCTGGAATGTGCTGTGTCCTCCTTCTGTCTTCCTTCCCTCCTCTCCTCCTGGATGAGCCCCACTCGCCCTTCAAGTGTCAGCGTGGATGTTGCCACAGGGAGCCCTCCCATGCCCCAGCCTGATCGGGCCTCTATTCCTGAACCCCTTGCCCTCTCACACCTCCACAGCCCCTGCCTCCGGCTCGGCTGCTGTGACTGTGTGCTAGTCTGTCTCCCCGACCAGACTACAGTGAGCGCTGTGTGAGAGGTGGAATGGTCTTGTGTTCACTGCTGTTTCCCCAGTGCCCTCAGTGTCACACAGTAAGCATCTGTTGAATGGATGAACGGATGAATGAATGAAGCCTGACTTTCCAGGCTTTCTGCCTTTCCTCAACTGTCCCTGCCACCCAGAATGCCTCAGCCGCTCAAGGACCAGCTCCAAATGCCTCCTCTTCCAAGAATCCTTCCCTGGTCTCCACCAGAAACCATCACTCCCTCCTCCACAGACACTCCTGACCTGCCTCTCTCAGCCACACAATGTCCCCTAGGACCCAAGGTCTGGGCCTGTTCCCACTGCAGGACCCAGTTCTGAGCCAGCCCATGACTCAGATACACTCAGCTGCCAGCTTGGGACAAAGGGGAAGCGGCTGGCGGTGTGTGGAAACGACCAGGGCTGGAGGAGAGTGTCTGGGATAAGGGTGCAAATGTGTCTGCATTCTGGGGGAAGGGTACCCATTGCCCAGAGTTGTCCTAACTCACAGAGGACAGAGTCCTGGAAAGCCTCTGCTGGATCCTGGAGTCCAACTCCCTTGTGGTACAAATGGGGAAACCGAGGCCCAAGAAGGAAGAGACCTGCCTAGGGTCCTCCAGCTGGTTGTGGCAGAGCCAAGATTCAGACTTGGGGAGCAGGGGCACTTGGGTTTCAGTCCCAGCTCTGCCCCATCCCAGCAAGTTACTATGCCTTTCTGGAAAAAGGGAACAAGAACTGGGTTATTGTGAAGATTCAAATACATATATCAAGAACTCAGGGTCTGGCCACAGCAAGCACTTAGTAGATGGTCGCGATTATCAACATTTTACATTCCGGTCAAGAGACACAAGTGGGGAGAAAGATGGGGGAGGCAGCTCTCTCCACTACTGGGGCTAGGCTTTGTCTGTGTCAAGTGTCACGGGTACCTCCCGGTTCCAAGTCTTTGCCTTCCATCGGGGACACCCTCCTCCCCAATGCCCTATAAGTCCTGTGAATCTGCCAACTTCCACTCAGTGTGACTCCTGGGAGGCCCTTCCAGATGCCCCCAGCACAGCTGCCAGCGTGGTTACCACACCTGGCGGCTGTTCACCAGCAATGCGCCAGGCAAACCGGGCAGCCCACCACTTACCCCACTTACTCTACCTCTGCAGACCCTGAGTGATGAAGTGTTCTAAAACTATTGTGGTGATGGTTGCACAACTCTGTGAATATCCTAAAACCCACTGAATCGTACAGTTTAAATGGGTAAATTGTACAGTGTGTGAATTATAGCTCAATAAAGCTGTTACCCAAAACAAAACCAAAAGCAGACTCCATACTTACCCCACATTTACTAAGTCCTGCCCTCTAAGTTAATAAACTAAACTTTATTACGCTAAAGGGAATAATAACCACTTACAGAACACTTGCATGCTTGGAGCCTACTATTTTCCATTCACTTTCTCATTTAATCCTGATACATCTCAATGCGGGAGACACTAACCATTACTGTTATTTTACAGATGGGGAAACTGAGGCTCCAGAAGGGGAGAAGGGAGCTGATGGTTCTCTCTCCTTCCCCCCAACCCCACCCCCTGCAGTGCTGTGTAGGCAACAGGCTGCTTTATAAGCGAGTCACATTCGCCAGGGCTCCAGGCCGCACCAGCAAAGGTGCCTGGGGTTGCTGACTCAGCAGGGCGGCACGCCCACCCAGATAGCCCCTCCTGCCAAGCCAAGACGGCCCACTCCCGGCCCCGGCCCCTTAGGAGTCTCCATCTCCACAGGGGCTGAAGGAAGTGTCTGGAGCAAATCCCAATCCCCAAGGGCGAGTGACCTGAAGCGGCCTCAGTTTCCCCATCTGTAAAACGGGGCCTGTCGCCCACAGTTCTCCAAGGCTGCGGTTTCCAGGGACCCGCTCGCAGGTGCTCGTCCCAAACCCCCAGAGGACGCTTGCTGCTCCGGAACCACCATGGGGCAAGGGGATGGGAAGGCTCTGCGGTTCCTTCCCGGTCCCTATCCCGGCCCCGATTCCCCTTCCCAGGAGGGCACCCCGGAGAAAGCAAAGTCGTTTCAGCAGCCCCCCTGGGTCACCTGCTTCCCCGAAGCCGTCGTCCTCGCCTTCCGCACCTGCCTCCACCGGCATGCCCAGGTCCCCGTTGGGGCCCGACATTGCGGGCTCGGGAGCCGCAAGGGCAGCGCGACGACGCAACGCGGCGACGGTCGCGCCGACAACCGGCGCGGGGCGGAAGAGGGAGGCGGTGGATGGAACTCGGGGCCGGAAGGGCGGAGCGCCGCGGCGGAACGTGCCCCGTAGGCCGGGACCCCGCCCCCAAGGCGGAGCCCGGCAGCCAGAGCTCAGCCCCGCCCCCCCGCCAGAACCCCGCCCCCGCCCGTCCGCAAGACTCCACCCCACACTCGAGCCCCGCCTACACCCTGCCTCACAGTCGAGCTCCGCCCACTTCCGCCGGTCCCCGGGCCCACCCCTCTCCCGGCGGATGGTTTGGACCACCAAGGGATACCCCATGAGAATCTTAGGCGGCGGGGGGTCGGCCGTCAGGTCGAGCAACCCGGCACAAGGGCAGAGCAGCCTGGGACCCCCCACTCTGCCCCATCCTGCAGCTGGAGACCTCCGGGTAAGCTAGCCGGCGCCGCTGCATGGGCGAAATCTGAGACGAGTTGTTTCTAAGGCCCCCAATGTGTAGGGAAGATATCCGTTCACAGCCTACTTGAGAGTCACGGTCAGCAGAGTGCAGCTTGTGGCTATCAGTCAAGGAAGGCTTCGGGATAGTCTGCCCAGCTGCCATCATATCCCACCCTTTTTACCAGCTGGGAAAGGGGGCCCTGCCCAAAGTTACCCAGCCGGAAAGTGTCGCTCCTGAGCTGGAACCAGAGGTGTGATCTTGGCCAGCGATACAGCTGAGTGAGGCCCATATCCAGGGTAGAGGGGCTCACTTACTGGGACTCCTGTAGCTGTAGCTGCTAGGAGGCCACATGGCTGCTGCAGCCTGGTGCTGGTCTCACACTGGTAGTTCCTGAGAGCAGGCCATCCCTGGGTGGCGGTCAGACCGAGCTATGTTCCCCGCTGATGACAATGGGAAGGGATCCTCTCTGTCCCAGGAGCTGCCTTACCGTTTCACTGAGGAGCAGCGTGAGCCACCACTGACTTGGATAATGGCAGCCCCACCTTCTCCTTGAAGCAGGTTGAGTGGAGGCGAGGCCCACGCTGAACCAGTGCAGGAAGAATTGCAGTGAAAACCCCTCACCCAGGTCAGCTGACCCTCCTTGACTATAATGGGTGGGTACCCTTCCTCGCATCCCCCCAGCTGCCCTCCTCCAGCCAGGCATCCACTTACTTCCCACCACCTGGGGCTACCACAATATTTCTATTATTTCTTCCCACTACCTGGAACTGGACACACTGGCCAAATAAAGTTGAAATTTTCTGCCAAAAAAAAAAGGTACTAGGCCCACGGTTGGAACAGGTGGCAGACAGCACCTGGGCCATTCCTGGAGAGGGATGAGTCTTTGGCTTCGGGAGGGTGATGGGAGTGCGCCTGGGGGTAGCCAGGCGCTCTGATGGGTGGACACGTGCATCAGGCATCCCCATGCAGGCTGCATGCATGAGCGCTCGCATCCAGCTGCCATGTCTCTGTGGTGTGTATCTGTACGTGCCTCGGCGTGTTTCTGAGAACCTGTATGTCTCTCTGGGGGTCTGCTGCCCGTCCCCGTGTGCCTGGGAGTCTTTGTGTTTCTCCCTTTGTCTGTGGGGTCCTGTGATCTCAGGTGTGATTTCATAACTGGGAGAAAACATGTGCCTGTGCTTTTCTTTGGGTGTCCTATGCTTGTAGGGATAAACGTGTTTGGATTGTGTCAGCATGTCCACACATGTGACCTGTGTTTCTGCCATGTCTCTGCGCACTTGTGTGCTACACAGACACAGGTGTTTCTGCTTCCGTCAGAGGACACAGGGCTCTTCTGTCTTAGTTAGTGAAGTGCCAGGGTCTCAGGGAGGGCCTCTCACTGATCAGCCAAAGGCGGGTGCCCAGCCCTCCTTTCTCAGCCCTGCTCACACCTCTTCCAAGTGTTGACCCCGCTCAGCTCCTCTCCGTCCCAAGGAGACAATGCAGCCCCAGAGAGTACCCCCTCCCCAACCCCGGGGTGCCCATCCCGTTGTGGGGACCAGGCGGGGGAGTCACTTAGCTTGTCCTGTTGAAAGTCAGAGACCACGGAGAACTGGGCAGGGTCTGCAGGACGCCGCACAGCCCCCTGCTGGCAGGACCCCACCATAGCATTCAAGGAGCGGCCTTTCTCCTGGGCCTGAGCGTGTGCTCGGGGCCTGGGGCTAGCGGTGTGGACAGAGGGAGGCAGGCGGGAGGGGAGGGGAGGGGAGGAGGGCCCGGCCAAAGCCTCATCCCCCAAGTGGCTGAGTGAGGGGGGACGATGGAGAGCTGGGTGGCACAGGTGGTGAGGCCCCTACCTGGCCGGCCCCTTCTCTACTCCCAGAAGCTAAAGAGAACCTGGACTCTGCCCACCCCACTCCTGTGGCCAAGGTCCACATAGCAGACCACAGGACAAGACAGCCACTACCCCAGCCAGCCCTGCTGGGGGGAGGGGCTGTGCCTTGGTGCTACCCTGCCTCTGGCATCCCTGTTCACCTCTCACTCCTCATCTCACAAGCCCCGCCGTCACTCCCTCTGCAAGCCCAGTGTGGGAGGCTGAATGCCAGTCCCCAAAGATATCTGGGTCCGAGTCCTTGGAACCAGTGAATGGTACCTTATTTGGGAAAGGGGCCTTTGCAGACATGATTACATTGAGACTTTGAGATCGAGAGATTATCCAGGATTATCACAGCTCCAGTATCTCCCCTTCCCCCAGCCAGGGGTGAAGGGGTAGGTGTGCAAGTTTGTGGATGGAGAAGCCTGGGTTTCTTCAGAACCCCACCCCCTCTGACCTCTGACCTTGCAACGGAAGAAGAGGCCAGGGAGGGGGTTCCTGTGTGTGGTGCAGACAGGGAGGGGCTCCAGCTGCGGCCTGTGGGTGAACAAGGGCTTGTTGGGCCCAGCCAAGCCGTGGGTACAGGTCTGGATCCCTCGAGTCTCCTGGAATCTGAATTCCTGGCAGCGTATTCCCCTCCCTGCCACCCCCGGCTCTGCGCCTGGTGGTCTGGAGGTCATCATAGAGGAGAGGTGTGGGTGAGGACGAGATGCTGAATGGGGTCAGCATGGACACTGCCACCCACCAGTGGGAGCGAGAGAGCGAGCCCTGGGCAGAAAGGGGGCTGGGCGGGGCGGTCCCCTATGGGCAGGGGACCACCCCTGGCGACCCTCAAGCTGGGCATGCCTCTGCCCCACCCGCTGTGCACCCCTCCTGCCCTGGCTGCTGTCTTCCAGCATCCACAGGAGTCCTTGTGAGTTGGGGGTGACAGCACCTCAGCCCTCGCAGCCCCCATCCAGCTCCCCGGCCCTGGCTGGGCCTCTGCTGTGGCACCTACTGCAGGTGATCGAGTGTGGGAATGAGGTGTGGCCCCATCAGTGTTTCTGTTGGACCAGGCATCCCTCGAAGGCAGGGACAGGCCTGGGGGTGGGGTGGGGGTGGGTGGAGAGCTAGGAAGTGTCCAGCCAAAGCTGGCCATGGGTTCTGTGGCCGCCTTCACTTGCTGAGGACCACAGGGGGGTCCAGGAGTGATGCTAATGTGAGCCCACCCTTTGCCTGTCCTCCTCCCAGGTGGCCCAGGGGTCAAGGAGCACAGACTGGGGGCCGGGGCATGTGTTTATTTAGCAGGCAAGGTGGGGCTCCGGAGAGCAGCTGGTGGGAAGTGCCATGAGAAGGGTCTCTGGACTCTCTCCTGTCACCGGTGTCTGGGCTGGTGGGGACAGCTAGGCACCAAGCCGGGCAAAGGCTGACAGGAGGGCGATGGGAGCAGAGAGACAGGAGGCACGTGAGAGGGAGACGGGGAAGTAGAGACAACAGCGGTCCTGGGCGGGAGGGCAAAGGCAGGCCTGCACCCTGGCTCCCATCAGCCCCCTCCCCAGCCATACTCACTGCACCCTCACTGGTCATCGATGCACTGGTCTGTGGGGGAGAGAGTCTGTCAGAATGTGTGTGTGTGTATGACCCCTGCCCCTAGGACCCCTGCACTGCCCCTGGGCGCCCCAGGCCCCAGCCTGGCCCAGCAAAGGCATATCTGGGGGTTCCCTTCAGGGCTGGGGGCTGGGGCAGGGGATTGGGAGAAGGGCCTGAGGACGAGCAGACCTGGGGGACTCCCGTCCCCCAGAGGAGCTAGGTGAGGCCCAGCCACACATCTGCTCGGGCGCCCAGGCCTCTGCCTGTTTACCTGCTGACCCTGGCAGCCCTTCAGCTTTGGGGAGCCAGTGGCTCCCTGAGTGGCCTAGCTGGAGCCCCCTGCCCAGTCCAGGCCACCTGAAGACAAGGGCACTTTTCAAGTCAGTGGTGAGCAGCCTCAAGGCGAGGGGAAAGTGGCCCCGGACGAGGGGGTGTGCGGAGGAAGTGGTCTAGGACGGTAGGGCCTGGGGTGTCGGGGAAGTGGCCTGGGGCAGGGAGACTGGGGAAATTTGGACCTGGGCCTGAAATTCTCATCTGTCAGGGAGGAACCCTTGGGGCCCAGATCCCTGGGTGCCCCACGGGTCCTTGGGTGCGGCAGGGTCTTCCTGAACCCAGAGGGGCTCAGAGGGGCTCCAGTGACTGGAGCAGAGGACCGAGCCCCTCCTCCCCCCCTTTCCCTGGTGGGGCAGCATCAGGCCTGGATAGTCGCCACATCCCCTTCTCCTCTCCCCAGCTGGCCATTACCGATTGGGACAGGGAAGAGGATGTACTCATCGGTGAGGCCCAGGGATTTGGCGAAGTGGATGAAGTTCTCCTTCAGTTGAGGGGTCAGCTCCTTGGTCCTCCCTGTGGCCAGATGGCCAGTGAGTGGCCGGCAAATACTCCATAAATATCGTTGAATGCGTGAACAAGGCCTCTGATCCCTTCCTCATGGAGGGTCTGCGGAAGGACCTCCCTCCCTGGCCGCCCACAGGGACTGGGAGCTGACACTGGAGAGGACCTGGGGGGCTGGGTTGGGGTGGGCCTCTCCCCCGACAGTGTGACCAGGAGCCGGGTCCCCGAGGCGGTGAGGAAGACCCACCGTAAAGGGTGGTCTTGAAGTACTCCTGGTTCTTGTAAACCTTCTTGAAGTACACCATGGCAAACTGGTTGTAGTTGGTAGTCGCCACTTGCACGGTGTAGCTCTGCACCCCGGGGAAGCCTGTGGGGAGGACGGCGAGGGGTCAGCCTGGCCAGGCTGCGAGGAGGGAGCCGTTCCTTTCTCCCCGGCCCATCTGCAGGGGCTTCTCGCACAGAACAGCATCTGTGTGGAGGGGCAGGGAGGTCTGCGCCCCTTCCTGGAGGACCCTGCCCCCCCAGAAGCCCAACCCCAGGGCCCACCTCATTCAGGACTCACCCTTAATATTGCCCAGGGTGAACTGGCCGGGCCGGGAACTTGGGACAAAAGTTCTGATCCAGTGGACACAGCGCCCGTCCCTGTGGGAGGGAGAGATGGGTGAGGGAGACCGGAGGGGACACAGGCTTGGACTCCTTGGGCCGGACGAGGTGGGGGTCAGGGCTGTAGCTGGAGCGGGTGGGATTCTGATGCCCTGGCCTGGCCCAGCCCAAGACAGTCCATCCCCACCACAGCAGGCGGTCCCTACCCCACCCAGCTGAGATGGGCCTGGGTCTTCCCCTCTGAGCCTACCCCTGTCTGTCACTGCCTGGTCTGCCCTGGGACATCTGACCCTGCTCAGACCCTCCCTCCAGCACCCACTGTCCTTTCCTCTTCAGGGCCGTCTCCCCTCGGTGGCCTTCCCTACACACTGTCCCCCTACCCCCGACCCCAGGCATTTATCCCCTGCTCCTGTCTACCCTCTGCTGCTTCCCTGTCTGTAACCTCTCCTGGGGGATTTACCCTCCAAGGTTCCAGTCTGCTCCCTGCCGAGGACTCCTCTAGCTCCTGGGCCAACCCTGACCTGAGTCCCACCCTGTCTCCTGGTATTCCAGAGCTGATCTCCCCAAACGCACCCTTCTTCTGCTTCTTGCTCCACAGATGCTCCAGCCTCAATCCCCCTGGGTGCCAGAGCCAGAAACTCACAGGGGCTGGGCGATCCTTGGCACCCTACCATTTCTCTCTCCGCCACCCCCAGAGGGACCCTGCTCAGACCCGCTCCGCACCAGATCGCTTCTGTGCTGGTGCCTGAGGCCCCTGGCGGTGTGAGGGCTGCCCCCCTGCCAAGCCACTCATCAGCCGCTGCTCAGGACAGCTGTACGATGGCTGCTTCCTGAGGGAGTGTTTCTGACTCAGAGTCACCAGCCCCTGCCGTGGACGCCTCATGGCTCCTTCGGAGGCAGGGCGGCTCGTTCAAGGCCCAGTTCCAGAGGCTCCCTCCCTGTGAGCCCTTGATGAAGCCCTGGGGGGGGGCGGGTTCCAGGTGCTCTCTGTCTTGTTTTCTGAATGACTGTGTCCGTCCCCAGCGCTCTCTGTGTCTGCTCTGAAGTGACCAATAAATGCTGATCTAATGAAGGAAGAAATGGACAAATATCTGAATCCGGTGCAGAGCACAAGGGTGAATGACTGTCTCTCACCTTCGGTCAGCCCTTGACTGTGACATCAGTCTGCTGCCAGACCCTCAAGCAGCCACTCAGGTCTCCCCCACTTTCCCCAAGGAGGTGGCAGCTCTCACCTGAGCAGGGTGGAGGTGACATTGTAGCTGCGATCTTCTTTCAGCTCGTAGGTGGTGGTGTACATCTTAAACTGGCCTTGTTCTTCCTTCTTAAATGCATTCCCTGCCAAGCCTACGATGTACCACTTCCCCTGGAACTGCAGGGGGCTGTACTAGGCAGAGCCCACAAACGACCCTAGGGCCCCCGCCACTGCTCTGTCCCTGCAGGCCCTGAACCAGGAGCCCCTGTAACTAAGCAGCAGAGCCTGGGACTGGGCATTCAGATCCTGCACTGATGAAGCTAGTGGGAGCTGGAGGCAGCCAGGCCAGGAGGGAGCCCTGAGGATGGCAGGGAGGGGGCGACCCTGGGCAGGGTGGCCAGCTGGCCTCCCTGTGCCTCAGTTTCCTCCTCATGCAGAGGGACTAAAGGTGTTCTCACCATGCACGGACTACAGCAATTATGGGAGAGAGACTGGACCTGGGAAGGTCTGCCCAGGTGATCCTTTTGTCAGCAAGGTTGGGGTCGGTGTGGGACAGTGGAGCGTGGCCTCCATCGGGGGACCCAGGGCAGGATAAGCCGAAGCCTGGGCGTCCTGCCTTTACCTGTTTGCTAGGACTCTTCACCTCTCTTCCCCTCTGCTCGCACCCTTCCCTGGGCACCCCCTGCAGCTCTCCCTCCAGGGCCCTTACCTGGTCAGGCTGGAAGTTGGGCTGCAGGGGGACCCTGAACAGAGGTGGGGCGGGGATCAGGCTGGGGGTGGAGTCCTGGGCTCGGGTGTGCAGGGCCCCCAGCAGGCTGAGGCCCAGCCACAGGAGACCTAGGGGCATGGCTTCAGGGCTGAGGGGGCTGGTGCTCCGTACAGCAGCTGAGGGGGGAAGTGAGTGCGGAGGCTGCCTAGGCAACCCTATTTATGGTCCACCTGACTCGTGGCCCATCCCAGGGTGGAGTGACGCATATTTTGCCAAATCCAGGAAGGGTGAGGCAATTGCCCGCACTTCTGCTGAAACACCTGGCAAGATTTCTGCCCCTTTCCCCGCTGGTCAGGATTGTGCAAGACCGGGGGCAGAAGGTGGGGGTGGGGGACATTGCCCAGAGCTCTGCACGTCTGGCAGGCACAAGGGTTCCCTCCGCTCTCTCTGCGCCCCTTCCCTTCATTCTGGTTGGCTCTGTATATGGTCGGTGGTCCCCGATCAGGACAAGCTGTCATCTCTGACTTTCAGGGGCCCCTGCTCAGCCCCAGCCCAGGGTGGGTATGTGTGGTGAGACCCCCTTCCCACATCCGAGGAACACAGACAATTGCTCACCCCGGCAGCCTGTGTGCTGTGGCCTGGTTCTCAGAAGGGACAGGGAAGGGTGGGGCAGCTGAGAGTGAACATTTCTGACCAGGAAGGACAGAGTGTGTGGTGTGTACCCAGAGCTCTTGGAGCTCAGATCCTGGCCCTCCCGGGGGCCGCACACAAGGCCAGAGGCTGAAGGAAGAGCCCCTCCCCTCCTCCATGCCTCGGACCTTAGCCAACCCCTAAAGGACTTGGTCCCTGCTGTGGGCTCAGGGGATGAGACCCCAGCTGGGCACTAGAGCCCCACGCGTGGACACTTGGCAAAGCAGAGAGCAGGTGCTGCGGTCCCAGCGCCATGCTGGTGGGGGGCAGCGCGGGGCGGGCATCTGTACCGGGTGAGGAGCACTGGGGGCTGGGGCCTGAAGGTGGGCTAGCCACCCAGCTGCTCTGGACACCAAGTGCTTTGGGGCACAGGGAATGCAGGGACTTGGACTTGTCTTTGAGAGGTGCTTGAGGCCATCTGCTGTCTCTGGCCACACCCTTGGAGCCCAGTGCCCTGGGCCTGGGACCCCAGAATTGTCCCTGCCATGGCTGATCCCAGCTTTGTCCTTGGAGGGATGCAGTTTCCTCACTGAGGGCCTGGCCGTCCTTGGGAGGCAATGGCGGGTCCCAGGCCCTGGGCAGTGTCTCCCAGATAGCTTACCACGAGGGCCAAGGCGGTCTGGATGCCTGATCTGCGGCTGAACTGAGGATCCGCTGGCCTCGCATGAGACTGACGGGGACCTCACTGGCTCTGCCTGCCTGCTGCTTGGGAATCAGCTTCCCCAGCCTAGGCTCTGGGGTGCCGAGCCCTGAGGGGAGGGGCTTTGGAGGGGCCCGGAGCCGGTGGGTAGGACGCGTCCTACTGAGGCAGAGAGGCCCCCACAGGACCCCTGCCCTCTCAGGCCCTGACCTGCCGGCCTGTCCGGGTGATGAAAGCACAGGAAGTAGAGACGAGCAAAGCCGCTTTCTTCAGGGATGTTGCCACCGAAGGCCGTGCCCTCTGCAGGCACCCGCGGCCACCCCCACCCCACCCCTTTCATCCCTGCTCGCAGCCCCAGGGCCTCTACCCCTGCTATTCTCTTTGACCTTAAAAGGTACCCTCGAGTCTGTGGTGACTCCTAGACGTTGGGGAAACTCATGGATGGAGGCTCAAAGAATTTTAAGTAGGAGAGGGACAGTACCCTGGATCACCAAGGAGCCACTGCAGGGAATATTCTAGATTCTAAAAGTCAGGGTTGGGACTTCCCTGGTGGCACAGTGGTTCAGAATCCGCCTGCCAAGGCAGGGGACACGGGTTCGAGCCCTGGTCCGGGAACATCCCACATGCCGCGGAGCAACTAAGCCCGTGCGCCACAACTACTGAGCCGGCACTCTAGAGCCCGCGAGCCACAACTACTGAAGCCCACGCGCCTAGAGCCCGTGCTCCGCAACAAGAGAAGCCACCGCGATGAGAAACCCACGTACGGCAACAAAGAGTAGCCCCTACTTGCCGCAACTAGAGAAAGCCTGTGCACAGCAACGAAGACGCAATGCAGCCAAAAAAAAAAAAAAAAAAAGTCAGGGTTACTCTGAAAAACAAAAAGGAATGGGTCCTAAGAAAAACACTAACTGAATGAGATAGAAGGAGGAGTGGCCTGTTCTCTTCCGTGTTTTAAGATTTCCCATTGATGTTGATGAGCAATAAGTATAAAGACCTGTTCACATTTTTGCTCACATTGAGCGATCTCAAAAAAAAAAAAAAGTCAGCGTGAGGGAATTCCCTGGCGGTCCAGTGGTTAAGACTTGGCGCTTTCACTGCTGTGGGCCCAGGTTCAATCCCTGGTCTGGGAAGTAAGATCCCGCAAGCCGCTCAGTGTGGCCAAAAATAATAAAATAAAATAAAATATAATATAATATAATATAATATAAAATAAATAAAATAAAATAATAAAATAAAATAAATAAAATATAATATAATATAATATAAATAAAATAAAATAATAAAATAAAATAAAATAAAAAATAAAATAAAATAATAAAATAAAATGTCAGGGTGGCCAGTGCTCCCCTGGTATGAATTGGGGAGGGGCGTTTGGGCCAGGTCTGCAGCATGTGAAAACCAGGGCCAGGTGCAGGAAGGGAGACGGCCCAGCTGCCCAGCTCAGGGGCCCCTGTTGGAGTCCTGACGCCTCCGGGTGCTTGCAAATCTCTGTCCACCCCCCGACACACACTCCGTCAGTGTCCCTGTCTGTAAAGAGAGCTGCGGGCAGATCCTGCGAGGCCATGCAGCTGGTGCAGACGCGGGGGGATCTCTACAGGACGTCACCTCTGAGTTTCTGATCACACCCACGCAGGGCCCATTCTCTCTGCGCTGGCTCCAGGCCTGTCTCAGACCCACTGGCCTTGTCTACCTCTCTGTCCTTATCTCCGTGTGGTCTTGGCCTCAGCTGACACACCTGGTGACAGCCATCTCATCACCCCTTCCTCAGCCGGCTGCCTTCTGCCTTCTCTCCTGGCCCAGCCCTGGAGATTGGCCTGGTCCAGGAGCCGAGGGAGGAGTGAAGGGGACGAGGCCTGTCCAGGGATTTGAGTCTCAGCAGTGTGCCGTGTCCCAGCCATACCTCGTGGGGGTCCAAGGATGGCCCTGGCCTTGGCTGGAGCAGAGGTCAGGCCAATCCCAGCCAACAGGAGGTGGGTTTGGGGCTGTGTGGGGCTGGGCGGCAGGGGCTCAGCCGAGGGTGCTTGCTGCTGTCTGCCTTAGGAAGGGAAGGGTCTTGCAGGGTGGGCTGGGGATAAAGGTGAAAAGCTCTGCCCACCCTTTTCAGAGTCCAGCTGGGCTTCGGGGAAGGGTCAGCTCGACACGCACACCCACCTCGCACAAGCTGCAGAACTAGGTACTAGGAGGGTTGGGTGAGGACCGTGGCGTAGACCTCCTGTTTAGACTTGGGCCGACTCCAAGGACAGGACCCTGGAGGCCTCGTTCCTTGCCCAGCCCCCTCCCACTGGGCCTGGGCCCCCGGCCAAGGAAGACACTCGCAGGTTCACACTGCCCAGAGCTGGGAGCAGTTCCTGGACTCCAGGGCTTCAGAAAGTTCTGCACTGCACTCGTGGCGCCGTGTGGGGCACCCCAGGTGCTTGTTTGACTCCGATTGGCCCCTCTCTTTGTTTCCACTGTGGCCCCTGGGCGGGTCTTACAGGCCACCCCTGCCGGCTTTCCCCACTGTCTCTCTAGGAGCTGCAGATGTCCTGAGTGAGGCCGCAACAAGCCACACAGGAGTCTTGGGGCCAGGCCCCTCTTGGGAGAAGCCAGGGCTGGACCTTCCAAGTCCTGCTCTGGGTCTCTTTAGCAACGGCAGGAACTTAAAAACCATCCACACATGGCTCTCTCTGTGGCAAGAAGCCAGGAGAACTGTGGCTGCTCTGAATCTGTTCTGGCAGGTGCTCTCCCCCTCCACAGGCCCCAGAGGAGAAGCTCCCCAGGGACTGCAGTGGCCTGACCTCCCATGGAAGGACCCAGGCCTCATCCCTGGTCTAATCCAATCAGGAAGGCAGTCAAATGCTCTCTGACAGTTTTTGCATCTCAGGAATCCACTCTAACCCGCTGGACTTGTTTCTGGAAGCTTGGGAGCAGTGTTCGGCCCAGCCTGGGATGTTTGGGGCAAAAGCACCCCTCTCTCCCCTGCTTGAAGGGCTGAGCAGGAGGTCCCCGGGGCAGGGGCGACTAGGCTCCTGGGAGCCAGGGCGACACCTGGGAGCAGCCTACAGGCAAGGTGCCCCCAGGAGGCCAGCTGTGGCGACAGCAACTCTTGGGGTCCACAGATAGGCCCTCCTTGGCCACTGCGGGTCCAAACAGCCAGAAGAAGGAAGGACTGTTCCGTGTGAGGTGCCTGCTCCTCCAGAGATTTGGCTTGAGTCTCAAGTTTCCAGAAGCAGCTTTCCAACCCCCATCGCTCAGCTCTCAGCCAGGGGTCACTCGAGGATCTCCTGGTTCCTGCCCTTTCCACCTACCGGAAAGCCTACCTGCGGCAAAGCTTAGAAAGGCAGCCGCGGACTTTCCTGGTGGCGCAGTGGTTAAGAATCCGCCTGCCAGTGCAGGGGACACGGGTTCGAGCCCTGGCCGGGAAGATCCCACGTGCCGCGGAGCAACTAAGCCCGTGTGCCACAACTACTGAGCCTGTGGTCTAGAGCCGGCGCACCTAGAGCCTGTGCTCCACAACAGGAGAAGCCACCGCAATATACTTATTGTGCCTGTGCACCACAATGAAGAGTAGCCCCTGCTCACCACAACTAGAGAAAACCCAAGCGCAGCAAAATTAAATAAATAAATACATTTATTTAAAAAAAAAAAAAGAGGCAGGGCCGCATTAGAGAGGGTGAAGGAAAACAAGGAGGGTGAGGTCACGGACTCACAGAGGGACATGTGTACAAGAGACTGGCTAGTAGGGTCAGATACCAATGGGAGGTCACAGAAGCTACAGCCTGGAATGGGGCTCCTGGGCTGGCACGATCTGGGCTATGCCTGGGCAGAGGCTCTGTCCTCTCTTCCGTGTGAGAACCCTGGGTCTTGGCCACCTGTCCCCAGATGTCCCACAGCAACAGGGAACAGCACAGCTATCCCTAGGGTTTGCTCAGACTTGGGCCTAGGGATCCATCCAGCTCAGCCACAGACAGGAGGTCCCTGGCTGGAATGAACTAAAGAAGAGGCCGTATAGGGACCCAGGGCAGTGAGCACTGGCTGGCAGGCCAAGATACGTGGGCCTGCCCTTACGTCCTGCCCAGTCTTGGCCAGGAAGACAAAGTGAGAATTTGCCAAGTATTTTGGTGCAGGATTGGGTTATTGGGTTTCCTTCCTGTATTTGGCAAAGATGGAGCGAGCTGCCAGGTGGGCAAAAAATAGGGGTCTCTAAAACACCGGCCTCACTAGCCTCCAGACTCTCCCCATTCATTTCCCCATTTAATCCTGACAGATCTCATTGCAGGAGACACCAACCATTATTCTTATTTTACAGATGGGGAAACTGAGGCTGCAGAAGGTGAGAAGGGAGTTGATGGTTCTCTCTCCTTCCCCCCTAACCCCACCACCTGCAGTGCTGTGTAGGCAACAGGCTGCTTTGTAAGCAAGTCACATTCACCAGGGCTCCAAGCCGCACCAGCAAAGGTGCCTGGGGTTGCTGACTCAGCAGGGCGGCGCGCCCACCCAGATAGCCCCTCCTGCCAAGCCAAGACGGCCCACTCCCGGCCCCGGCCCCTTAGGAGTCTCCATCTCCACAGGGGCTGAAAGACGTGTCTGGTGCAAATCCCAATCCCCAAGGGCGAGTGACCTGAAGCGGCCTCAGTTTCCCCATCTGTAAAACGGGGCCTGTCGCCCACAGTTCTCCAAGGCTGCGGTTTCCAGGGACCCGCTCGCAGGTGCTCGTCCCAAACCCCCGGAGGGCGCTTGCTGCTCCGGAACCACCCTGCGGCGGGGGGATGGGAGGGCTCTGCGGTTCCTTCCCGGTCCCTATCCCGGCCCTGATTCCCCTTCCCAGGAGGTCACCTCCGAGAAAGCAAAAGTCGTTTCGGCAGCCCCCCTGGGTCACCTGCTTCCCCGAAGCCCTAGTCCTCGCCTTCCGGGCCCGCCTCCACCGGCATGCCCAGGTCCCCGTTGGGGCCCGACATTGTGGGCTTGGGCGCCGCAAGGGCAGCGCGAAGATGGGACACAGCAATTGCAGCACAGAAAGCCGGCGCGGGTTGGAAGATGGAGGTGGTGGATGGAACTCGGGACCAGCTGCGCTGAACGCCGCAACTGAACGAGCCCGGGCCCCGCCCCCACCCGTTTTCAGACTCCGCCCCACGTCCCGCCCCACTCAGAGCCTGGTCCCTGTCGCAGCCCAGCTCTTGCGCCTCATCCCGGGAGCGGAGCTTTGTGCCCGCCTGGCCTTCAGACTCCGCCTCGCCCCGCCTACAATCTGTCCAGCCTTCAGATCCCCGCCCACTCCTCGAGCCCCACCCCTCTCCCGGTCGCCGGGAGGGGCCATCCCGGGGCTGCCCGCCGAGAAGCCTAGGTAGTTGAGCCTCGGGCCCTCAGTTTGGGCGAAGGAGCCCGACGGAGGGGCTGGAGAGCTTGGAATCCCCACTCCGCCCCATCCTGCCGCTGGGGACCTGCGGGTCGGCGACTCGGCGCCTTCGTGTGGGCGAAATAAATCAGAGACACGTGGTTTCTAAGGCCCCCTGTGTGGATAGAAAATTTTATGGTTCGGGCCACAGAAGAAACGGTGCAGTGGTGCGGGAGGGCAGAAAAAGCCCGATTCGAGGACGCCCACCTACTGCGGGTCGGGCTGGGCGGTTTCTGCGGCTCTCATGGACCCGATACCGTGACGCTTTCCCTGATACTCTGAAGGGTTCACTCTCTTTCGATTGGGTGCGTATTACGGATGACGCTGACGGCCACATGGCGAGCTACGTGGCCGAGTTCCTGCGTTCGTCTCTGGGTCACCACCGAGACCAGTTACATCTACACTTTAGAAGCCGGGGCATTTAGCAGACATCCCCAGGTGTGTTTTTTTCGGCTCTGACGGATGTGTGGAACTGGGGTCCGAGGACTCACCCCCAGTCCCACGAGAGCTGGCCCTCCCCACTCAGCATCACTGTCACCCGTGGCAACCTGCGGGGCGCCGGAGACCTGCTCCTTTAAGAGGAGCCTGAGCCCGGGCCTTCTTTGTTTCTCGCGCCCTCCCGCTGCGCCGGCGGAGCAAACATGGCCCACGCTGTGCGGGCGCTGTGGCCCGGCGGGCGCGCTCTGACCTGGAGGCTGGGCGGTCGCCCCGCGCTGGGACTCCCCGCGCAGAGCCGGGCCGGCTTAACCGGGGCGGCGGGAGGCCCGGGCCCCGCCGCCACCACCCGCAAGGGGGGCCCACGGCTCCTGGGGGCGGCGGCGCTGGCCCTGGGAGGAGCCCTGGGGCTGTACCACACTGCGCGGTGGCACCTGCGCGCCCAGAACCTCCGTGCCGACCTCTCAGCCGCGCAGGTAAGCCCGGGTCGGACCAAGCCTTGGGTAGGGGCGCTCGGGTCAGCGCCGAACTTCGGGACTTCTGGGAACTGGCGGTGTCAGGAATCGCCTCCTCAGTCCACTCTTGACCTTGGACCAGTGACTTGGTTTTAAGCCCTCGAGCCCTCAGCGTCTTCATCTGTGAAATGGGGCGCTACTGATGCCTGCTGACTAGAATTCTCGTGTTTCAAAGTCGTTTTTCTAACGTGTTTTAAGACTTTTTGATGGAAAGATTTGGAGATCACTGAAAAGGGAAAGCCTCTTGTACAGTGGATGGCTTTACAAACATTTTATCGTGTCCCTCCCACTGTCTCCAAATCCCGAGGTTGTGTATTTATTAGTACAATTATTAGTATTTTTACGGAACTGATGACTCTTAGACTCCAGGCCCTGAGACACGGAGGAACAAGGGTATGTCCCCCAAGCCAGGTGGTGGCCCAGCTGCCCTTGCGATGCTTTGTACACAGCACCAGCACCCCCCGCAACACACACCCACAGGCGCCCCTTTCCTGAACCCATGGGAACAGGAGCGGTAGATGGGGAGTGGAATTCTGTGTCTCCCTGCCCGCCCACCTCCATGGCCCAGCCTCAGTCTCTCATCTCTGAACAATGGGGGAGCGGTACTGCAGCTGTGGCTTTCAAACATGAATATGCTGCAAGCTCACCTGAGGCTCTCCTGCCCTACGCAGGCCAGTGGCCCAGATATAACTCTCCCCTCTTGTAGGTTTGAGGTAGACCCCGCTCGGAAACGCTGGGCTCTGCCTCCACACCCCTTGAAGGGGTCGGGGTGGGCACTCCCAAGTTGAAACAGTTGCATCTGGGGGGACACACCTGGCGGTGTCTGAAGTACCCTTGGGACAGGAAGAAGAGGAGAGATGTCTGTCTAGCGTTGGACAGAGATGAGAAGATTCCTCCTACACAGAACAAACTTTCTACCTGGGGAGCCTACTGGATGGGCGCTTGACTGTCCACTGCAGGAGCCTGCTCCGCACCTCCCTTCACCTCCCTTTCTGCCTGTCACCCATCCCCTTTTTCTCCTGAAGTTCTCAGGTCATCCTAGAAAACTCTCCTGGGAAACTTTTGCTTGGGGGTGGGGCCTGGACCTGGGGGCGGGGCCTGGGCACCGGGCCTCAGAAGCGCCCTCCTCTGCTCCTCATCCAGCTCTCCCTGTCCAGCCGCCTGCAGCTGACTCTGTACCAGTACAAAACGTGTCCCTTCTGCAGCAAGGTCCGCGCCTTCCTCGACTTCCACGCCCTGCCCTACCAGGTGGTGGAGGTGAACCCTGTGCGCAGGGCCGAGATCAAGTTCTCCTCCTACAGGAAGGTGCCCATCCTGTTGGCCCAGGAAGGAGACAGCTTGGTGAGCCTTGGGGAGCTCCCCCACCGCCCCATTGTCCAGGCTTGTCCTGGAATACCCCTGAGTTGGGCCCTGCTCTGCAGCCCTGGAAGGAACCTGGGCTCTCCGGGCCTCGGCTGAGGATTATGAACCCGTGAGTCTAAGGGAGACAGAGGACCACAGAGCTTAACAACATGGGTTCTGAAGTCAGGGTGGTCTGGGTTCAAGGTGGAGCTCTGTCACTCACTGGCTGTGTGACTTGGGGCCAGTCACTTAGCCCCTCTGGGTTTGCTTCATTAATCATCAGAGAACCATACTCTCCAGGGTGTAGGGCTTGGCTCCTAGTACGTAGCTTCTGAGTCTTCCCGGCCCCTCAGTGCCCAGGAGGCCAAGCGGGTGAGTGGGCAGGGCTCAGATCCTGGGTCCTCCCCACATTCTCCTCCCCATTAGCCACACTTGGGTCTCCCTTACTCAGGACAGGCTTCCCTGAGGGCGGGGAGTGGGTCCTGGGGGAAGGAAAAGCTCAGTGGGCATCGATTTTAGGGGTGAACCTCCAGGGACAGACAAACAATGCCCAGGTTCCACCCGACCAGTTTCTGCAGAGTGCTTGGGTGTCAGGATTAAGAGCCCCTGGTGATCCTGCCAGTGGCCGGTCAGCCAGTATCCCCCGCCCCCACAATCTTGATCTAAACCATCCTCTTCTCCAGCAACAACTGAACGACTCCTCTGTCATCATCAGTGCCCTCAAGACCTACCTTGTGTCGGGGTAAGGAGCCCCTGAGGCCCAGGCTGGCACTGCATCTCCTCCCGTCTCCTGTCTCAGGGAGGCCTCCCCTAGGTTCCTGCATGGGAGTGGGGTGGGGCTGCTGCTGAGATTTCCAGAATGGGCCACGGGCATCCCTCTGAGACTCCCCCTTCCGCGCATCTCCCTCTGTTGGGGAAGTGCTTCTGGCATCTGCCCCAAGTCCCTCTTGCTGCAGGACCTCCTGTGTCACCCACAAGAGGGTGGGAAAGCTTTTGTGGGTCAGTCCTGGGGCTGGATCAGGCTGGGGTAGATATTCATCCCGAGGAGGTGAGGGCTTCGTCTCCTGGAGGAAGAGGGAGTCAGGGTGAGGCTCTGGATATCTCCCAAAGGCAGCCCCTCGAAGACATCATCACCTACTATCCACCCATGAAGGCTGTGAACGACCAGGGCAAGGAGGTGACCGAATTCTGCAACAAGTACTGGCTCATGCTGGATGAGAAGGAGGCCCAGCGGATGTATGGTGGGAAGGAGGCCAGGACGTGAGTGGGGCCGGGGCCGGGCCTGGGGATGTGGGGAGGGGCCGGTCTCCCCCAGGGGGGACCAGGCTGAGCGAGGTGCTGTGAGCGCGGAGCAGCGTGGGAGACCACAAGGGCTGGGGCTGAGCCACGGGCGTGACTGACTCTCCTCGAGGACCTCCCGCTCCCATCCGTACACTGGGCGGTCTAGATAGTGCATCTGCTCCGCCACCTCCCAGGCCCTGGCTCAGGAAGCCCAGCTGGCCCGCCTTCTGTCCCGCCTTGCCCGCAGGGAGGAGATGAAGTGGCGGCGGTGGGCAGACGACTGGCTGGTGCACCTCATCTCCCCCAATGTGTACCGCACGCCGACCGAAGCCTTGGCCTCCTTTGACTACATCGTCAAGGAGGGCAATTTCGGGACCGTGGAGGGCGCCATGGCCAAGTACGTGGGCGCAGCTGCCATGTACCTCATCAGCAAGCGGCTCAAGAGCAGGTGACGGTGCACACGTGTGTGCGTGTGCGCGCATGCGCTCACGCACCTGGGGGGCCTGCCATCCCCGAGTCCCCAGCATTAGCCAAGCTGAGACTCAAACCCAGAACCCCTGATTGCCTCCCCCAACCCAGGGGGAGCAGGGCTGGCCTGGGAGTCCAGAGCTGGGTCCCTGCCTTGTACCTTCCTCCGTTTCCCTCTCCATGGTTGGGTCTCTCGTCCCGCTCCACCCCCCGAAGTAGCCTTGGCCCCCGGGCCTTCTCGCTCTCCCCACCTGTGCCAAGTTTCGGAGTTCCCCCGATGGACTTCCCCCATTCCTACCCAGGCACCACCTCCAGGATGACGTGCGTGAGGATCTCTACGAGGCCGCCAACAAGTGGGTGGCAGCTGTGGGCGAAGACCGGCCCTTCATGGGGGGCCAGAAGCCGAACCTGGCTGACCTGGTGAGTGTGGTGGTGTCAGAGGGTGCACAGACCAAAGGGTCTGTCCTTGGGGTCGGGGAGGCCCAGGCAGGCAATACCTACGTCTCACCGCTCCTCCGTCCCAGAGGCGTCTGCCTCCACCGGTTGTCAAGGGCTTAAGGAAAACCAGTGCTCCAGGCTTCTGCCCAGCAAAATTCCTGGGACAGTGTCTTGGTGGCCTGACTTCAGTGCCGATCCTTGAAGCAGTCCTACAGCCAGGGTAGAATATACTGATTGCAAGGCTCTGGTCTCGGAGCGAGTGGTGGGGTCCCCTCTTCCCGAATCCTACAGCCAACCCACACACTTCATTCAAAGCCCTGCGTGCAAAATGGGCCCATTAGTGGGTCACGGGGATCCCAGAAAGGGGAGGTGATGGGCCCAGGGCCCACACCTGGCAGAGGGCGGGGCAGGCGTGGACACCCCCTCTGTACCCGAACCCCTCGCCCAGGCAGTGTACGGTGTGCTGCGTGTGATGGAGGGTCTGGAGGCCTTCGACGACCTGATGCGTCACACTCACATCCAGCCCTGGTACCTGCGGGTGGAGAAGGCCATCACTGAGGCCCCCCAGTGAACTGAGCTGCCCTCCTGGGACGAGGGAGGGAACAGTGGAAGACACCGGCTGTGGGGGACCAGGGCCGCTGGGCCGGTACCTGCTGATGTCGTGATACAGTGCAGCAGGGGACAGGATCGTTCGACCTCTTGCCCACCCCACCCTAACTGCCCCCTCGCTTCTAACACTGGACGTCTGCTGGAGCCCTGGGGCGCTGGGGGACAAAGCCCAGGCTCAGTTTCCATTCACAGATGTACCCCCGCCCCCCAGGGCATGCAAGGCTACCTCCCTCACCAGCTGGACCCCCTCCTGGGCCTCCCTGCTCTTTAGCCTTCTCCGGGGCTCTCCAGGCTGCCCTGTTTACGCCCCGTGGGTGGGAATCAGGTTGGGCTCCTGCCCTGGGCAAGGGAAGTAGGACCGTCCGGTTTGGGGAGCCCCATCCCTGGCTCCCCCTGGTTCCTGCTCTCCCCAGGTGTCCCCAGGACTGTGTGTCATGTTCACAATAAAGAAAAGGTTTGCGGCTTCCCGCGTGGCGGCACCATGGTGGAGGTCCGCAGCCAGTAAATACCGTTTGTCCAGTGCTCACTAAGTGTCAGGCCTGGGTGAAAGGCTCAGTGGGCTTTGTGTCCCATAACCCCTGGGACACGGCCATGGGATGTGCAGCAGGGAGGTGCAGAGATGGCCCGGGGTGCAGGTCCAGTTCTACTCCCCACTACCGTGGGGCTCTGGCCAGGGGCACCCCTCTGGGCCCGAGTCTCCTTATCTGTCAGATGGGCGCCGTGGTGGTCCCCACCTCAAGGGGAAGTTGTGAGGGCTTGATGACAGGATACAGGTCAAGCGTGCAGAAGGGTGCCTGGCGCAGCAGGGGCCGGGGTTGTTCCAGTCCTGCTCTGGAGGCCAGGAGACGAGGGTCCAGAGGACACAGTGCCTTCCAAGGGCCCCTCTGGCAGCCCACAGCCACCCAGGGCTTCAAATCCCAGGCCTGGCACTTCATGGTGGTGGTGGGGGACGCTGGGACAGGGGTCTATAGAGAGAAGCGGCTCTGGGAATGAGGCAGGGCTGTGGGGTCCCTGTTCCCCTAGTTTCAGCAGATGAGGGGCACGCTGGTCTGCCGAGGTGGCCCTGCAGAGGCCGGACAGGCAGCCAGTGAGCCGAATTCTATCTCCCGGGCCCTCCCTATTGTGCAGTGACTAGGCAACCCTCTCAGAGCCTCTCAGGAGAGTTTAAATTTTTTCTTTGTTAATTTTTTTAAAAAAATTTATTTATTTTATCTATTTATTTTTGGCTGCGTTGGGTCTTCGTTGCTGCGCGTGGGCTTCTCTCTAGTTGTGGCGAGCGGGTGCTACTCTTCATTCTGATATGCAGGCTTCTCATTGCGGTGGCTTCTCTTGTTGCAGAGCATGGACTCTAGGCCCGCGGGCTCAGTAGTTGTGGCTTGCGGGCTCTAGAGCGCAGGCTCAGTAGTTGCGGCGCACGGGCTTAGTTGTTCCACGGCATGTGGGATCTTCCCAGACCAGGGCTCAAACCCGTGTCCCCTGCATTGGCAGGCGGATTCTTAACCACTGTGCCACCAGGGAAGCCCTGTTAATTTTTTTAAAACATAAAACCAATTCATGGTCTTTGGGGACTTCCCTGGCAGTCCAGTGGTTAAGACTCCATGCTCCTAATGCAGGGGGCACGGGTTTGATTCCTGGTTGGGGAACTAAGATCTCACAAGTCGCAAGGCGAGGCCAAAAAAAAAAAAAAAAAAAAAAAAAAAATTCATGGTCTTTGTATTAGCAAACATTAAAATAAGGTAGAAGTGACAAGCACTCTGGAGGCAGACAGTGTCATTTTGGGAGCAGTGGCCTCGGCTTCTGCAGGGCTGTCTGCCACCTGCTTGTTTTTGTTCCCATGGCGAGCATCTGTCCTTGTCACCGTGTCACACTGCCTGGGTCTTCATGGCTGCAGAGTGCTTCTTCCTCTGGAAGGAAGGAGAGAAGCTGAGGCCTGAGGCCACACCAGTCTGTGGGATGAGGAGCCGTGGAAGCTGCCTCCATGGGGCCAACAGGTGTTGAGGTCTCCCGAGTCACTGCTGTGTCCAGGATGCAGTTCCCCCTTCATTGATCAGCCTTTAAGTCCCAAGGCGCCTTTGCTCCAGGGACCTGCGTTGGCCTGTGGACCCCAGAGCCTCCCTCAGCAGGGCAGGAACTAGGTCAGGAGCGCCTCGGGGCTGCACCCCTGCCCCCCTCCCCACTTTGCCTTCTCTTCACAGACAACCTTTTCCTTGTCACCCCCCGGGGTTACTTGGTGCTTTTCCAGCTGCTCAAGGAGGCCGACTCGCCTTTCTCTGTCTCAATCCCACATTCCCCAAAGGGAGCGTTTGATGTGACCTGCTTGGGATAAGGCGTCCACCTTCAGTCCGTGGCGCCGTGGCCCGAGGAGGGTCTCACGTCCCACAGCCCCACCGTGTGCTCCCTGCTCTTTCTGCTCCTCCTGCTAAATCCAGTGATCGTGTCTCCCAGCCTCGGCTTCCTCTTGAGGCCTGGTCTGGCTAAGGAGGCGCCAGGGGCAGGCCAGACCCCAGCTACTCATCACCACCCCTCTCCTTGTTTTCACAGAGGGGTTTTCTTCTGTCTTTGCATTTCTCAGAGGAGGATATGGTTGATGGCAGAGCCATGCCGGGGACAGGGGCCTGACTCCTGACTGGGGCTTTATCCCTGGGCCTGCGGCAGGCAGAGAGGAGCCTGCCCACACCCTCCTCTCCCACCTCCACTAAATGGTCACCTTGATGAAAAGTCGCCTTGATGAAAAGTCACCTTGATGGGGGCTTCCCTGGGGGCGCAGTGGTTGAGAGTCCGCCTGCCGATGCAGGGGACACGGGTTCGTGCCCCGGCCCGGGAAGATCCCACATGCCGCGGAGCGGCCGGGCCCGTGAGCCATGGCCGCTGAGCCTGCGCGTCCGGAGCCTGTGCTCCGCAACGGGAGAGGCCACAGCAGGGAGAGGCCCGCGTACCGAAAAAAAAAAAAAAAAAAGTCACCTTGATGAAAAGGACTGTGCTAACTAGACCCATTCCCTGTGACGGCCTGGAGAATGGCCAGTCAACGCAAGGCCACCACGGGGCACTGAGTCCTGCTTCTGTCACGGAGTTTTTCCCCCAGAGGTGACAACCTTGCCTCAGTTACCTTTTCCCATAACCAGCAGAGGGCGGTAGAGGATGCAAAAGCCCTGTAGGGGACGGCAACAAGGCCTAGTGCTGCCACCTTGTGGCCAATTCTGGGATCGCATCTTTGGGCCATCTTCATTTTCCAGGGACTGTATTTGCCCATCTGTAAAATGGGTTTAGCATGCAAAGTGCTGAAGATGGGTAGGTAGGAAAAGTCACACCTTTCAGGGGAAAAGGCCGCAAGCTAGGCACCCTTGCCCTATCTTGGTAATGCTCAGGTCATGGCGTGTGCCTGTGGGCATTGGTAGCAGCAGAAGGCCTGAGGTGGGAACTCTGCAGTTGTTTGCTGTGACCTTGGGCAAGCCTCATCCTTGCCCATCCATGGGCAAAAGCTCTCGGAGGTGAGTTACCCTTCATGGGGTTGTTGAAATCAGGGATGAGAAGGTTGCACAAAGTTGATGTGCATTGTTGATGTGTGAGGGGTGTTTTTCTGCAGCCGGTGGGGTCTGCTGTCTCTTCTCAGAACACACTCCCTGCTGTTTCCTGCTGGGCTCTTGGAGTTCACGGCCAAGTGCCCCAGGAAGTAAGAGGGGAAGAGAGTCATGAGAATGGCTAGATCCCTCCTCCCTGGGAGTCAGGGAGAGCTCCCTCGGGAGAGCAAGCCGCAGCAGGGGCTTTAAGGATTAGGATTCTGGTTCACTTTTTTTGTTAGATTATTAAATTTAAAATTTTCATTTTGATTATGCAAGTAATTGTTCATTGTGCATAAATAGAGCTTGCGGATAAGCAAAAAGATGATACCAATTATTCACAGACCCATCACTGAGATTTAAAAATTTAAATATCAAGAATTTAAAAAGTTTTGGGACTTCCCAAAACTTTGGGACTTTCCAGTGGTTAAGACTCCACGCTCTCAATGCAGGGGGCACAGGTTCGATCCCTGGTCAGGGAACTAGGATCCCACAAGCTGTGCGGCACAACCAAAAAAAAAGAAATTTTTTTTTTTTGGAGAATAGCCTTCTAGTTATTTTTTATGTAGTCTGCATATAGTGTGTATGTGTGTGTGTGTGTGTATACACACATAAAATATTTTATATTTATATATATAATTTATATTTTATGTACAATATTTATATCTAACAGTTAAATGCCTATTTTGTGGCAAGCACCATTTTAAGTACTTTACACATATTACCTCATTTAATCCTTTCAACATCCCTATGAGGTAAGTACAAATATTCCCATTTTACAGATGAGGAAGCTGAGGCATCAGAAAGGTTAAGTGAATTGCCTGGTGTCACACAGTAAATGGCACAGGCAGGATTTGAACACAGATCTCCTGGCTCCAGAGTCGATGATCTTAATCACAATGTCACATTACTTCTCTCTAGATACATATTTTTTAAAATAAAAATTCAGCTCACACAGTAGCTCCTCAGTCACATTCCAGAGCAGTGACTGTTCTCCCTCACCCTTTCTAATGACGGTTCCACCGTATGCCATGCTCCACTGGATGAATCTTCCCTAGTTTTTTTAACCAGTCCAATGGGAAGGATGTGGACGGGCAGAAGTGTCTAGTGTATACACACATAAAATATTTTATATTTATATATATAATTTATATTTTATGTACAATATTTATATCTAACAGTTAAATGCCTATTTTGTGGCAAGCACCATTTTAAGTACTTTACACATATTACCTCATTTAATCCTTTCAACATCCCTATGAGGTAAGTACAAATATTCCCATTTTACAGATGAGGAAGCTGAGGCATCAGAAAGGTTAAGTGAATTGCCTGGTGTCACACAGTAAATGGCACAGGCAGGATTTGAACACAGATCTCCTGGCTCCAGAGTCGATGATCTTAATCACAATGTCACATTACTTCTCTCTAGATACATATTTTTTAAAATAAAAATTCAGCTCACACAGTAGCTCCTCAGTCACATTCCAGAGCAGTGACTGTTCTCCCTCACCCTTTCTAATGACGGTTCCACCGTATGCCATGCTCCACTGGATGAATCTTCCCTAGTTTTTTTAACCAGTCCAATGGGAAGGATGTGGACGGGCAGAAGTGTCTAATGGGGAACAGGCCTGGTACTGGGGGGGCGGTGTGGTGTGGGCTGAATAATGGCCCCCCAATATATCCAGGTCCTAATCCCTGGAACCTGGGAACGTTACCTTACGTCGTAAAGACACTGTAGGTGTGATTAAATTAATGATTTTGAGATGGAGAGATTTTCCTGGATTATCCAGATGAGCCCTAAATGTAATCACAGTCTCTTTATAAGAGGAAGCCTGAGGGAGGTTTGACTAAAGAAGAGGAGATGTGAGAACAGAAGTGAGAGGTTGGAATGACGCCAGAAAGAGGTCGAAAGCCAAGGAAAGCAGCCGGCCTCCAGAAGCCAGAAGAGGCAAGGAAATGAATTCTCCTTGAGAGCTTCTGGAAGGAACCAGCCCTGTGGGACACCTTGATTTCGGCTCAGTGAGATTGATTTTGGATTTCTGGCCTCTAGAACTGTAAGGGAATAAATGTGTGTGTGTGTGTGTGTGTGTGTGGTTTTTTTTTTTTTTTGGCTGTGCCACGCAGCGTGCGGGATCTTAGTTCCCTGGCCAGGGATCGAACCCGTGTCCCTTGCAATGGAAGCACGGAGTCTTAACCACTGGAGTACCAGGGAAGTCCTGCTTTTGTGTTGTTTTAAGATGCCACGTTTGTGATGATTTGTAGCAGCAGCCATAGGACACTAATACAAGTGGTACAGACCAGTGTAGTCAGGGAAGAGAAGCGGCTTCAGGGAGCCAGGTGGCCCAGGGCAAGTCCCTTGCCCTGCGTCAGTTTCCTCCTCCCTAAAATGAGGCGCAGCGGTTGGGCTCTTTGGTGCAGCAGGGGGCCTCCCACCCTGGCAGGCGTGGGTGGAGCCAGCTCATGGGGCTTTCACAACTGCCGTGGGGAGATAATGTTTGGTCCTTGGCCACAGGGACCGTGCTGAGCGGCGATAGCAAATGGCCCGAAGAGACTGTTCCTCTGTGCCGCTCCCCCGCCAGCCTCTGTGTTATGGGACGCTGACAGCAGGAGAGGCCTAGGCTTGCCTGGCCCCTGGAGTCTGGGGTGGGCCTCTGGCCTTCTTGTTTCCTTCCTGCACTCCGGCATCACTCCCCTCCTGCTGGCCTTCCCACCCAGCGCTGGCCAGCCTCTCCAGCCACTATAACTGGGACTCGCTGGTCTGCTCCTGCTTCTTGGCCCTGGAGGGCAGGGAGCAAGGTCCACACCTGGGCAGAGGGGCCCGACAGGCAGGCTGTTCCTCTTCTCACCCTTCCCCTACATTCCAACCCGCCCAGACCAGCGAGATGGGGACTGGGGGCAGCCTGGCCAGAGCTGAGGTTGAGAACAGGGCTTCAGAGTCAGCAAAACTGGTTTGAATCCTGGCTCAACATGTGCCCTTTTTTGGGGGGTGGGGGGAACGCTGTGGCTTGTGGGATCTTAGTTCCCTGAACAGGGATCGAAACCAGGCCCTCAGCATTGAGAGTGAGAAGTCCTAACCACTGGACCGCCAGGGAATTCCCAACATTTGCCCTTTGTATGAACCCGGAGGAGTCCCTTCCAGCTCTGAGCTGTAAGGCAAATATTGTGCCCATCTTGCTCGTGAGGAAACTGAGGCTCAGAGAGGCATGAGATTTTGCCCAAGATCACGCTGCCAGGTGCCAGGATTCAAGCACAGGCCTGCCCCACTTTTCCCCGGTTCTCTGTGGCCTCCTGGCCAGGAGGGCGGCCAGATGCCGGTTGTCACCTACCTGAGGTGAGGCAAGGAGCACCTGCCCCTCAGTGAAGGTCCCTGCAGGTGGGTCGTGGCATGGTTCCAGGCCGCCGGGCCTGCTCTGGGGGCAGGGGCCCCAGCAGAGCCCACGGCATCTTCACCCCCAAGCATGCAGCGCGAGTGGGGTCCTCTGACCTGCCTTCGAGGGCGCGTCACCTGCTCACGGTGAGGCCCTGGGCAAGTCCCTTCCCCTCCTGGAGTCTTAGTTTCTGCCTCTGTAAAATGGGGACATGGTGGCAGCAGCACTTGTGCCCTGTGTGTGCAGAGCCCCGGCTGGCGCTCAGCGATGGCGCTCCCATGACTAAGAGATGAGAAGGTCTGGCTTCAGAAAGGAAGCACGAAGAGGATGGGCCAGATCCCACGGTGGGAGCTGCCCCCACGCCCATCCCATGCCAGAGATCCCAGGCCTCCTCACCCGGGGAAGGAGGGAGGGGGGACTGGGAGGAAAAGCATTTAGGGGAAATCCCTCTGTGAGTTTGGAATCCAGGATGGGGCAGGGGAGCTGCGAGATAAAACTCTTTATTAAGGACCAGCCATTTCCGTTTCCTGTCTCATTTCAACTTTCCAGCAGCCCTCCCCGGCTCGTCTGGAGGTAGGACGGAGGTCTGAAATGCGTCTGGCTGGGCTAAAATCAGGGGTGTCGGCAGGGGAGCGTTCCTTCCGCAGGCTCTCCAGGACTTGGTCCTTGCCTTTTCCAGTTTCTAGAGGCCGCAGCATTCCTTGACTCGGGCGTCCTTCCTCCATCTTCAAAGCCAGCGACCTCGGGCTGAGTCCTCGCCTGTCTCCCCGCCTCTGTCTCCCACATGGAAGGATCTTGTGACTACACTGGGTCCCCCTGGATAATCCAGGCAACCCTCCCTATTTTAAGGTCAGCTGATTAGCAACCTTAATTTCACCTGTGACCTTAACTAGCCTTTGCCATGCCACCTAATTCACAGGTGGATTAGGGGATTAGGACGTGGCTGTCTTTGGGAGGGGGTATAATTCTGCTTCCCACACCACAGAGCGTTTGGATGGGTTTTATCCGATTAGTAACTATTCATTAAGCATGTAGTGGGTGCCGGGCACCTACCGGGAACAGCAGTGAGAAAGCCAGCAAGTACTCCCACCCTCTAGTTAGCGGGGAGAAGTGCAAGGGAGAAAAACAGACGGGGTGGAACAGGACTGCCGTTGGAAGTAGGGTGGCCAGCGACAGCCTCTGTGAGAAAGTGACATTCAATTAAAGACTGGAAGGAAGGATGAAGGAACAAAGGAGGGAGGTTGGCTTGGTGACATATCAAGTGTCACCCACCTCAGAACACCTCCCAAAATTAACTTCTGTGCTGGGGAAGCCCCACTCCCAGCTGGAAGGAACTGAGGACCTGGGAACCTGGGACCCGGCCACCGTCCCAAGGAGAAGCCTGGACGGGGGCGGGGGGAGGGGGACGACCAACTTGACAAGACCCAACCAATGGTTGGGAAATGGTTTATGCCCGTTACCCTGGTAACAAGCTGACGCAAGTGGCATATTGGTTTCCTACGGCTGCCGCAACAAATCACCATGAACTTGGATGGCCGAAAACAATAGAAATGAATTCTCTCACAGTTCAGGAGGCCAGAAGCCAGAAACCCAGGTGCCAGCGTTGGTTCCTTCCGGAGGGTCTGAGGGAGAAATCGTTCCTGCCTCTCCCCTCGCTTCGGGTGGCTGCCTGCGATCCTTTTTTTTTTTTTTTTTTTTTTTTGGCCACACCCGGGGCTTGCGGGATCTTAGACCAGGGCTCGAACCCGCACCCCCTGCAGTGGAAGCATGGGAGTCTTAACCACTGGACCGCCAGGGAAGTCCCGATCCTTGGCATTTTTTGACACGTCGATGCATCACTCCAGCCTCTGCCTCTGTCCTCACGTGGCCTTCTCCCTGCGTGGTGCTCTCTTGCCTGTCCAGATTTCCCTCTTTTATAAAGACACCAGTCATTGGACTTAGGGCCCACCCTCACCCAGGATGACCCCATCCTGACTTGATTACATCTGCAAAAACCCTACTTCCAGATCAAGCAACATCTGAGCTTCCCAGTGGACAAGAATTTTGGGGAGACACCGTTCAACCCAGCACAAGTGGTATATGCGTTTCACGCAAGGGCACGCTTCTGTGTCTCCCTACAGCCTCTGAATGCCAGAGCCGCCTGGCACGTTCCCCAGGCTGCTTCATACAGTCCGCCACCAGCCAGTGGCACCGAGGGCTGTCAGTGGGGGGATGGGGACTGGGGTGTCGAGTTATTTAATGAACATTTCATCGAGCACTCTGTGCGCTGCCACTGCCTTAGGTGCTAGAGGTACAACTGCAGGCACACTCCCTGTTCCCAGAAAGCGAATGAAGGTTGTCCGGGGGGGGCCCTCCAGCACCTCTAAGTCAGAAGGATGGGCAGGAACCAAATCTGAGGCTGGGGAGGGGCAGCCAGTGAAGCGAAGAGAGGCACAGTGGTGTCTGGAGGTGCTTCAAGCAGGAGACGGGGGTCAGCTGTGCTCGACAAGGGCTGAATCAGGTGAGGGCTGAGGAAGGACCAGACTCACTATCTCCTGGGGCACTGGAGACCTGTCAGAGCACCCCAAATCCAATGAACATCCATTCTAAAGAGGGGGTGCCTCCAGAAGCCCAGAGTGGGTAGCTACTCTGAGGGGTAGCTTTCTCGTGCTCTCTCATGAGAAAAAGGGATTTGTATTCTAACGTGTAAACAGCCCCATACCACCCAAGCCCAGGTCAGGAAAACCATGGCTCCGTCATCAGCTCTGAAACAACTTTATTAGAAGGCTGTTTTAAATGACAACTTCCAATTCTTTCTTCATTTGCTTTGTCACCGAGTCCAGGTTTAACTCTGTTCATATATAACAGTAAATCTTGCATTGATCTTTGCACCCTATTTAAATTGTCTTCATCGGGCCGTTCCGGTGACCGGAAGTGTGGCTGTGCAGTTGCACGCTGACCGGCATTACCGAGCAGGGGTAGCGGGGGCCCCAGGGCAGAGGGAGCCCGCTGCGCAGGTACGGGTGGGGAGCCGGCCGCCCTCTCCTCCGGCCCCCGCCCCAAACTCACAGTGATAGGCACCTCACTGCCTTGTCTTTCAAAAAGGGTGAATAAAGAAATCCCCCCCAGTCCAAGAAATGATTTGGACTTCCATCTTGAACACGGTTGAGACTTCCCCCACTCTCCCTGCCCCCCGATCAAACCCCCAGATCCTAAGGCTTCCTAGGTGCCGGCCCCGCCCTGACCTGCCAAAGGACTCTCTCCCCGTGATCAGGGCCCTTCTGCCTTCTTGCCTTTCTTCTGTCTCCAGTTCCGAGAGGAATTTCTTTGGACAGACATGGTGCAGCAGCGAGAAGGGTCACTCCCACGGCCCCCTCCTTCGTCTTCCCAGCCCACCTCACAGGTGCTGGGAAGGTGCAGTCAACCAGGAACATAAATACGAATAAAAAAGGAACTTGAAAATGACAGGCTATTAATTAAACACATCTATAAAAATAGTTAGGACATAACTCTGTTCAAATAAATACAAAATAAATAGGCTCCAAGCAGTGTGATATGTTGCATCAGTGGAATGTGAGGCTGGTCCCACTTTGCCCCGGTTGGGATTGGACACGAATCCCCGGGGCGTCAGAAACAGACTTTAACGCGGTCAGCCAAGCCGTTGGCTTTGTCTTCCCCCTGGAAGAACAGAACTTGTACATTTGTCCAGCTTGTCTTTCTGAACAAAACCCTTTTTCCAACAATACATAATTAAGGCCTTGAACACCTTTTCCTTCTCTCACCAGGGCGTGCAGACTCAGGGCAGAAACTGCCCTTCCTGCTTCAACACAACGCCCACTGCCCTCATGCCAGCGGGGAGGGAGAGGGAGGGAGTTCTGAGCTGGTGCCAGTCCTGCCACAGGCCGGGGCCCGCTCAGAGCCCCAGGAGCCCCCCAGCAGCAGGGAGCAGAGGCCCTCTGGGTCCCAGGACCCATGAAGCCATGCGCCAGGACGCCAGGCAGCCTTGCCCTCGTCATGCACACGGACATCCAGGTGCCCGTCTGTGGGGCAGCTCAGAAGCCAGACTCCTCCTTCTTCCCTGCCAGTGGCTGCGCTGCCGGTCGGGAAGTCGGGCTTAGGTCAGGTAGAACCACCCTTCCCCACGGACTGGGCGGACAGCAACAGCGTGGCGGGGGGAGTGGGCTGCGGGCCCTCCTCCTACCATTTAAAACAGCAGCAAGGAAGGAAGCAAGGTGGGCCCGGAGGCGCCCTGAGCCAATGGTCTGGCTGCGAGATCGCGATGGAAGAACTAAGCCAGCTTCCCAGCCCAGCTATTCGGCAGGCACCGCAGGAAACGTCCTGTCCCCACACGTGCGAGCCTGTGTTCTGCTGAGCCCTGGACCCTGAGGAACACCCACAGGTCTTCCCTGGAATGACGACAAGGGTCAGCCAGGGTCAGCAGGACAAACCCCGTGGGCCTGCCGGCTCTGCCCTCACCCTTGCAGGTGCATCCTAGGGTTTTCACAGCTTGGCTTAAGTCAGCTCAGTGTTGGCACATTCACAGAATGAGATGGCTACACATCCTGGGGCTGCAGGCCTAGGATCAGCGAGTCCGCGGGCGGGCTGGCCTCCCTCCCGTCACCGCGACTGCACGCCCAGGGTGATCTTCAGGTTCTCGTACACCACGTAGCTGATGCTCAAGGCTGGAATCACCCTGAAGTTGGGGGCCAGCCCCCAGTACAGATCAAAGGCCCCCTCGGTCCGCAGGATCTGTTTTGAAGAGGCTGCTCATGGTCACCTCCGGAGAGCCCTCAATGGAGGCTTGGGCCTGCATCCGGGTCCTGACCAGGGCCAGTGGGTAGCTGGCCAGCTGGCCACAGGCGCTTGACACGGTGCCACAGGCCAGGAGCACAAACACACTGGGGTGTGTGCTGTTCACTGCGTAGCGCTGCAGCCAGGCATTCTTGAGCATGTCGTAGACGGCCAGGTCTATCCCAGCGTAGGGGATGATCCCCAGCATGTTGGGAATGTAGCCTTTGTAGAAGGCGGCCATGCCCTCTCTGGCTAGGATCTTCCTGGCACAGTCCAAGGAAGCAAGGTGGGCCCGGGGAGGACGCTCAGCAGGCCCGAAGCCACCCCGCGCCGATGGTCTGGCCGCGAGGACGCGATGGAAGCACTGAGCCAGCCTCCCAGCCCAGCTATTCGGCAGGCAGCACAGGGCATGTCCTGTCCCCACGCACGCGAGCCTGTGTCCTGCTGAGCCCTGGACCCTGAGGAACACCCACAGGTCTTCCCTGGAATGGATACGAGGGTCAGCCAGGGTCGGCAGGACAGACCCAGTGGGCCTGCCGGCTCTGCCCCCGCCCCTGCAGGTGCATCCCAGGGTCTTCACAGCTTGGCTTAAGTCAGCTTAGTGTCGGCACATTCACAGAATGAGATGGCTACACATCCCGGGGCTGCGGGCCCAGGATCAGCGAGTCCGCGGGCGGGCTGGCCTCCCTCCCGTCACCGCGACTGCACGCCCAGGGTGATCTTCAGGTTCTCGTACACCACGTAGCTGATGCTTACGGCCGGAATCACCTTCATGAAGTTGGGGGCCAGCCCCCGGTACAGGCCGAAGGCCCCCTCGGTCCGCAGGATCTGTTTGAAGAGGCTGCTCATGGTCACCTCCGGAGCGCCCTCAATGGACGCTGCAGGGAGAGAGGTCGCCCGTCAGGGGCCTTTCGCCGGCTCCTCCCTACGTCCCAACCTGCCCGGGGAGACGGGCTCCTGGGGACCGACTGGCTGAGACCAGCCTTACCTTGGGCCTGCATCCGGGTCCTGACCAGGGCCAGTGGGTAGCTGGCCAGCTGGCCACAGGTGCTGGACATGGTGCCACAGGCCAGGAGCACAAACACGCCGGGGTCTGCGCTGTTCACTGCATAGCGCTGCAGCCAGGCATTCTTGAGTGTCTGAAAGGGCAGAGGGGGGCGGGGATGAGGCAAAGGGCCTACAGGCCCCAGGAAGGAAGGGGTTGTGAGGCAGTGAGAGACTGGGGGGCTGAGGGGACAGTTATCGGATCCACACAGGAGGTGCTGCCCCATCACATGGGATCCGCGAGGCCACTGTAACCTGATTCACTTGGCCTGGGCCGGCCTGGGCCGGCCTGGGGCTGGCTGGGCTCCCGGCCTGCCTGCCCTTTGTTTCTGCTGTCACTAGGGATTTCTGGATAGGATGGGGAGCAGGGATGACGCAGGGGCAGCCCCTCCCTTCCCTCCCCCGAGAGCCGGACTCCTGTGCTCCAGGGTCTGCTGGGGGCCCAGGGAGCCCCCAGGGCATCGTGCTCTGTAGATCTGCCTGCCAAGCCCCTGGGGGTACAGAACCTGGGGGCTGCCAGGGGCAGGCAGTGTGACAGGACACCCCTGCAATGGACAGATGAGTCTGGAAGGAGACAAAAGGGGGCGGAGGGGTGACACATGGCCAGGAGGGGGTTTCTGAATCTCTCCGGCTGCTCAAGGGGCCCGAGTCCTCTAGGGCCTCACCTCGTAGACGGCCAGGTCTATCCCAGCGTAGGGGATGATCCCCAGCATGTTGGGAACATAGCCTTTGTAGAAGGCGGCCACGCCCTCTCTGGCCAGGATCTTCCTGGCGCAGTCCAGCATGCCCGAGTACTGGCCTGTTTTGCGCAGGGCCATCCGGGTCTTCAGGACCTGCAGAGCCCAACGGAAGTGACGGAAGTGTGAGCCCAGCCCACTCCGCACCCTCACCTCCACGTGCACCGCCCGCCCCAGGACCAACGTGGCCCTCACCTCCATCGGGTAGATGCTGCTCTGGGCGATGGCCCCTGCCAAGGACCCTGCCACAAGCCTCTCGTGAATCCTCAGAGTCTCTTGGTCACTCCCAACGAGACGCTTGATCTGGAACAGGGAGCAAACAGACTGATACCCCCCAGAGGCCAGCACACCTGCTCCTGCCCCTGCCCCGCCCTTCCTCCCGGAGCCTGTCAGCTTTAGCCAAGACCTGGTGTCCCTGGCACTTCTGATGCTGCCCAGAAATGGAAGGAACTGGCCCCCCGTGGAACTGGTTGGTGGCAGAGCTGGGGGTCAGGCTCAGGCCTTCCCACCCACCGCCTGGCCCTGCTGCCCCTCAGGTACAAGGACTGGTTCCGGGTTCCAGGGAATCAGGAACGAGGCAGGGACCTCATTCCAAGGGAAGCTCGGGAAGCAGCTGCTGATGGGCGACCCTCCCTGGGGAGCTGGGTCCTCACCTGTTCGTAGGCCATGAACTTGATGGCCGACTCGGGGGCAATTTTGAGGACGTTGATGCCATTGCCGCGCCAGAGGGATTTGGCCCCTCCTTCTCGAATCATCTGGGTGAAGCCACCCACGATGCACATGTTGTTGCTGCGGGAGGCGTGGACCTGGGGGGGAAGGACAAGCGGTCAGAAGGAGCTCAGCGGCCACAGGGCCACCGTCGCCTGACACAGAGCCAAGATCGAGGTCGGCAGGCAGGCTGCGCCCTCGTGGTACTCTGAGGCCAGCTCGGTACCCTGAGCGTCTAACGTGGCTGCTCTAGGTCCCACTAGATTCTGCTGTGCACCTGCTGGTGCCAACCCCATGCTAAACACCTCCACAAGGACTACTTTAAAAAAAGTTGAGCTTTTTGGACTTCCCTGGTGGCACAGTGGCTAAGAATCTTCCTGCCAACGCAGGGGACATGGGTTCCAGCCCTGGTCCGGGAAGATCCCACATGCCGCGGAGCAACTAAGCCCATGAGCCACAACTACTGAGCCTGCGTGCTACAACTACTGAAGCCCGCGCACCTAGAGCACGGGCTCCGCAACAAGAGAAGCCACCGCAATGAGAAGCCCGCGCACCGCAACGAAGAGTAGCCCCTGCTCGCTGCAACTAGACAAAGCCCGCGCGCAGCAACGAAGACCCAACGCAGCCAAAAAATAAATTAAAAAAAAAAATTGTGCTTATTATGGAAAATTTTCAAACGTATGTAAAAGTATAGAGGATTACATAATGAGCTTCCATGAACCCATAATGAGCTTCAACCAGCCAACTGATGCCCCCCGCCCCCTCCCCCTCCCACCCCTCCCCCACCTCCATTCATTTAAAGCGCGTCCCCGGCATTTTGTCATTTCACCCAAGGACAGCTTTTAATCTCTACAGCATTCCTGGGGATTCAGCTAAGAAAAACAAACTGATGAGGCAATTTGTTCGAACCCCTTAGTTTCCAGAGGAATAGAAGTCCTGGGGGTGAAGTGACTCGCCTGAGGTCACCCAGCTGGGACAGTGGGACCCCGGGTCGGGTCCCAGGCCCAGAGCTCCTCTCCCCAAACCACTCGCCTCCCCGATTCAGCACCAGAAGGGAGTTCTCATTCTTCCATCCTCAGGCCTCAAACCGAGGCAGGCCCAGCAGGTGCTGAGGGGGTAAGGAAAGGATGCTGCCTTTTCCGAGCAGGGTTCCTGGCACAAAAAGTGCCAGAACACAAGTCAGGGGACAAGGGGGTGACTGGCCACTGTTCAAAAGACACTGGAGTCCACTGGTGTGTCCTCAGGCAGCTCGATTTCACAACCTTGCTCCCGACTTGGGTTCAGCACGAGCTGAACCTGCCCCGTGGACGTGGAGTTGGGTGCCCAGCCAAGGGAATGGCGTCCAGGCCAGGTGAGGACCTGCTCGCGCGGCCCCCCACACGGTGGCCTACGTAAGATGCGCTAAGGAAACAGGTTCCTGCCACACCCCAGTTCTCACTGCGGTCATCTGCCCCCAGTATGGCCCTGTAATGTGACTCCTGGCTTAAGGGCCTCAGATAAAATTAGATCAGGCCACCTAGGCCAGGATCTAATGTGCAGAAGGCCACCTAGGCCAAGCTCTAATGTCACCCTTGTCTGAGCAATAATTCCGATCTGATTTACTGGGTTAGAAAAGTATAGGCCCAAAGCGGGGCCCTAGAAAAGGGAGGGGAAACCAACCCACCAAAGAAACCCAAGGTGGAAACCGGGTGGCTTGGGGCCTCTTTTCCTGCGTACCTGCATGAGCACCTTGAGTCTGTCCAGGGGGGCCGTGCAGGTTCTCGATACGGCCCCCGCCCCACCGCCAGCCACCAGGTGTCTCCACCACATCCCCGTCTGCCTCTCCTCCACCGTGAACTCGTCGGGGACCGTCAGATTCTCACCCACATCAAAGATCTGCGAGGAAGACCAACAACGATAAATCTCGCAGGCTCCCGACGCTTGTGGCAGAACCGCCGGCAGACGGCTAGGTCCACAGCCTTCTGCCGCCTGGAATGGACCCCCTGCCCCTTCGCCGTGTGGAGGCAGCAAAGCTCTGAGCTGTCTGTGGCCTTGGAGAGGCCCAGGTTAGAACTGAGAGCACAGCTGGAAGAACGCAGGCAGGAAACCATGCGGACAGCCCTTTGGGACGCCGCCGGGGGCTCCTGCGAGAACAGCTTACAAAGGCACTGCAGCTGAAGATCACCAGGTTGGCTATGCTGGAAGACCCAGTCAGGGATAAAAATTCTTCTGAAACCCGATGTGTAACTGGATCACGTTGGTGGAACGTTATGCAAACACGAGAGGGTTGTGCTGCCTGTGTGATGCCCTCTCTCCCAGGTGGCCTCCTGGCTCGGCAGGCAGAGCCAGCTCTGCTCCAACCCCGGGGCTGCAGGCCAGACCCACGGGGCAGCGGCTCCTACGCACAGAGCGTCCACCTAATCTCACCCAACGAAGATGCCAGGCGTCCCCTGAGGGCACTTCGGGAGACGGAGGAGGAGGAGGACCTGTGACCTCCTCTTCTGGAGTCGACGGTCCAGGATGGATAAGACTGCCACCAGGGGATACTCAGCAAGGACCAGCAGAAAGGGGTGCTCGTGCATGAAGGGGGTTCGCGGGCAGGGGGTCAATGGGGCCACTACCAGTGAGGGTGCAGAGCTCTGTGTGTTTCTGACCAGGGGTGAAAGAGCAGCGGGGAGGTATTCTTTTGCCATAGAGAGAAATGACACAAAAAATGGGGTGGCCGGGGGGGCGGAAACTGAACAGCTCTGCTACTGGATCTCGACAGAGCAGCCCTCGGGAGGCTCTGGGAGAACGAGGAGGCTCAGGGAGAGGGTGCTTACAGTGGACCTCGAAGAACAGGCAGCACGTGGGGACAGGAGGGCATTGTTTCTAGCAGAGGAAGCCCCGTGCTTGGGGCGTGGGCGGGCCGTTCAGGTTGGCCAGCAGGAGGGAGATGGAGGGAGCATGTGGAGGGCTGGCGGAGAAGTAGACAGCCCTGCCACTGAAGGGGAGGTGGGCTGGGAACCCCCACCAGGATGGGGGCTAATGCTGGGCGAAGGGGACCCTATGAACGGACGAGGGAGAAACCACCTTCCGGCCCCGGGAGCACGGGGCTCACCGTGGAATGCTTCCAGTACAGGATGATCTCAGGGATGTTTTCCACGGGATGCAGGAGGTGATAGTCTCGCCACTCGTTCCAGTCGATGGTCATCGTGCCATTCTTGTCCATGCTGCAAGACAAACACGTGGGTCGCCCGACTGCAAACAGGCCCCATCTGTCAGCCGCACTTCCCACCTGCAGGGGAGCCGAGGGCAGGCGCGTGGCCACCAGGAAACCACAGGAGGCGCCTCTGCCCCGGAGGAGAAAAGGCCAGGTGGCTCCACATCCCACTTGGCACAAAAACGGGATTTAATGGCCCACGAGAACCCCGTTCTGATCAGGCACAGAGGTCAAGGAGGGAGGCGGTCCCGAGAGTGACACGGATACTTACTAGGTGACAGGGCCCCAGAAGTGGCCCGTTCGTATTCTGACAGACAGACAAAGGAGGATGCAGAGGAGAGAGGAGAAACAACACAAATAAGTGCTCTGAGCGGAGGTTAGTGACGCAAGCACATGCCACGGCACAGCACGAGGACGCGCCCTCCACGCGGAGGGGAGCAAGGGCCAGAGGCTGCCGTCCCTGACCAGCCGGCTTCGGGCCCCTGGGACCTGGGGAGGCTCGGGAGGACAGGAAGTGGCTCCGGGGCTGTTCTGTGCGAGTTCCCAGCACAGCAATGATGCCAGTCCCCAGGACCACCCCTGACCTGCAGGATGCCTTTCGGGGCAGCACGTCTGAGCACTGGGTTAAGAGGAAGTTCCCCACAGTGGAGGGCGGCCACGTGAGCCCTGCCCTTGCATGACCGGGCAGAGAAGGGTGTTCCTTGCCGGCCTTTCACCTACTGAAATCCCCCACTAGTCTTCTCTCTTAGTGGGTGGCTGGCGCTCAGGCACTCTGCCAGGTGATCTGTGATTCTACCACCGGGAGCTGACCAGGAACCCGGGGAGCGGCTGGTCTCTGGGAGGGGTTACTTATTCATCCCTTCCAACCACCGGAAGCCAAAGTTCGCGGAAACAGGGTCAATTCAGTGAACGGCACGAGGGAGTGAGTCCCAGGAACTTTCTTTCGTCACACTTTTGTTCAACCAAACGCAGGGGCTGGCTACGCACTCACCTCTTGAGGATCTTTTCTGCCTGCTGTTCAGATATCTTGACGCCTAGGTCCCGCAAGGACTGCATGATCTCCTGTGCGTCAATCCGTCCTGGAACAGCAGAGGCCGTGAGCCGGGAGCCAGCCCTGCGGAGAGGCCCAGGACCGCTGGGCCCGCCGCTGGCCCCCGGGGCAATGCTCACCATCATTCTTCTTGTCCAAACTCTTGAATACCAGCCTCAGTTTCTTCTCGTGATCTTGGAGATAATGGACAAACTCTTCAAAGTCTAGCTGCCCATCGAGGTCTTTGTCGCCAGCTTGTACAATTTTCTATAAAACAAAAGTAAGGTTTTGTCCTTCAGCTTTTCCCGTCCCTCGTGGTGTCCCGTTCCCAGGAAACAAGTGCTCAACCGTGAACAGAGGTGGCCCCATGACCCGAGACACTTCCCCTCCTCCACTCCCAGGGCCACCACCTGGATCCCCCAGGGCCGGCCGGAACCCAGCCAAGAGCCCGCCGTGTTTCCCTCATGAGCAAAGAGGAAAAAGAGCCCGCAAGAGGAGCCCTTCTGACAGAGGCCGGCAGCGGGGGGCCTGGTACTTCCACCAGGCCAGCTGCCCGGCTCCCCTGCAGCACTGCCCCTGGTGCCAGGCCTCAGCCCCACATGCTCTCCGCCCAAATGTGGGGTGGCCCTGGAGCTCCAGATTCCATCAGGAACTCTGCAGCTTGCTCTTTTTATCCCTAAAAGTGGCACTGGCCCAAGAACAATTGGGGGCGACCAGGGTAAAGGTACAGGGCAGAGCTGGCCCCTGCCAACGCCTGCTTGGCAGAAATACTGCCAGAGAGAACTCTGGAGGATGGACAAGTGGTAAGAGCAATGGGAACTGTTCTCGGGCCTGTGCTTGAGGGCGCTGCCTGTCTCTGATCTCAGGGGAGCCAGATACTATAACCAACCTCAGCTCCCTTAACCAGGCGCTGAAAAGCAGGGCAGCTCCACTTAGGAATAGTTCAGTGACCCAAGGAAGCTTTAAGAGACGCTTTCCTTGGCAGTGAGGTTCCAAAACTCTGCGCCTGCCCTTAGAGATGAGCTCTGTTCAGCAGCTGCCGTCCGTTTTGGATGCTCAGCAACTGGAACTTTTCCACAAAAGCACAAGCACTTGGTTTGGGCCCGGGGTCCTGCTAGACGCTTTACCTCCAGTAACCCACCGAGTCCTCGCAAACAGGCTAGGAGGTGGGTACTATCATTTCCCCCATTTTCCAGAGAAGGAAACAGAAGCTCACAGAGGTTTAGTAATTTATCCAAGGTCGCACAGCTAGGGAAGTGGAGGGCAGGATTCCAGCCAGGCCTGTTGGGACTCCAGAGCCACCTCCCTATAGAGTCTGCTGCCATTCTAAAGGTTAACCTCCAGACGGTGGGGAACACACGTGAGTTACTCCAACCCAGCAACACCCCGAAACTAGGACCAAAAATCTCCTAAGGAAAATGGTTATAGTCTCCCTGTGTTGCCCAATTCTCTCAGCAAGAAATACAGTCACTATCCACAAACCAATGTGGGTCTCAAAGTCTTCTGAGCCAGTGGGTTTGGAAATCGATGGGCCATTGGCTAGCTGGTCCTCTCCAGATACTGTGTCACCTAACATGATCCAAAGAACAACTCAGGGAGGGTGTGGCTGGAATGTGAGACAGAGGCTGCCACGTGTCCTATCAGCTGTCTGGAGTTATGTTAACTTCCTGCAGACATTTGTGCTCTCCACCAAGATACAGATTACATATAGGTTAGCACCCTAGATTTATGAGAGGAGCGGAAATAGAATCTGCATGTCATTTAGAGAGGAGGCGAACACTAGGCACGAAGCTCGTTGGTATCTGGGCTGCTCTGGCACCAACGTGATGTGATCCATGTGCCTTGTTGGGTGGGTGCCCGTGATACAGGCAACTCAAGGACATGCTCATGCAGCGAATTTCAAAATATTCTAAGTCGTTGCTTCTACCTCAGTCAGGTCTCCTTCCTCGGATATGCAAATCACCACCCCCGGAACACCAACTGACCTTCACTGCCACCGTGAGCCCTGGGGGACAGCACAGGATCTGATTAACGGAGAAGTTGGGGTGTCCCTTTAGGAGGCAGGCGACCCCCTCAGACTCTGTAGCTGTTTCCCCATATTTAAAATAGCAATGATTTCTGCTGCCTCCTGCTCCAAAGAGACGCCCAGGAAGGTCCCCTCACCCCTGCCCGTTGGTTTGTTTCACCCAGGGCACAGCCCTGTCACCTCCAGCCTCCGCAGCCACGGTTCCAACTCCTGGGCCTCCAATGAGGGGCCTCTACCCTCCCCTCCTGCCCCCCAGCTCAGAGAAAGCAGCTAGACTGTGCCCCCGCTTCCTGGCCCTGCACTGCTTAGAACCCCGCCCTCCGCAAGAAAATTCCTTTCCATCTCCCACAAGTGCCTTCCCTATAATTCCAGCCTTCCTTGGAAGTCACATGAGAGCCAGTCACTCCCGTGACGTACGTAGCCCTTTAGCCGCCTATAGTTATGCGACAGCTGGGGAAAAAACTGGCACGCTTAGAAATGGTGGGGACCTTGGAGGCACGCGGACCCTCTACCGGCTCATCCATTCACTCAACCAACACTGATGAAACGCCCGCTGCCTTCCGCGGTACAGACCTGCTTCCACTGGCGGTAGGTGGAGAACTCCTGGGAGGGGATAAAGACACTGAGTTTGAAGATGGACTTCAGCTCGGCGGGAAGCCCCTTGGACTCGAAGTACTGGAACTCGGTCTGGGCCTCCCCGATGAGGGGCACGTACAGGCACAGGCAGAGCATGCTGGTGGGAGCTGTTTCAGGCGGCGTGGAGGCCGGAGAATGCTGCCTGGCCCAGCACACTTGCACAAGGTATGCTGGGACGCAGCTGTCATTGGCTGCCTCCACCCTGTCCTTTCACTTAATTGAGAAAAGTCTGCTCACTGTACCTCCCGCCCACAGCCAATGAGCACAGAGCCCGGCAAGGAGGCGTGCGTTGCCCGAGTGCAGAGGGAGAAAGATCAGGACTGACGTCACCTGCTCCCCAGTTAACCCTTCGGAGACGGGCAGAGCGTTCTGCGCTGCCCTGGATCTGCCCCAGAAACCTTCGCCCTCTGGCTGCCAATCCCCCCAGACAAACAGCCTTTGGCCTGTTTTTCCACAAGGTCCCCAAACGCGTCACACAACCCAGTGGTTTCTCTGCTTGGTAAATCATTCCCAGCAGAAAAATAAGTGGAGGTAGAGAATGAATCAATGCTCACCTGAAACGGCCCCGTTTCGCCGTGAGGGTAGAAGTCAGTGGTGGGGGGAAGTAGTCCTGGAAGTAGCCCCCGGGGGGGTGGGGAGGGGCCTTTCACTTGCAGGGGAGCTGCCCCTCAGCCGGCTGCCTGGGCCACACGGCCTTCCAGGCACAGCTCTGGCTGGCTCTAGTGACCTTCCCCAGGCCACCCTGCACATGAGCACCCCGCCCCCCGTAGGCTTTGCCTGGGGGCCCCACAAGCACCGAGAGGCTGAAATGATGGGGGCAGGAAGAGGACACTCTAGGCCGCAGGTCATTGCGCCGGGGCACTTCTCAGCAGCACCAACCTGGGCTCAGGCTGGGCCTCACTTAAGATCCACGGACGTGGTCTTCGAGCCCACCTTCATACAGGACACTCTAAAGTTCAGTGCGTCGGAGCTTTCTGGCCTACAACCGTGCTGCTCAATACTTTTATTTTATTTTATTTTGCCACGCCACGCAGCACGTGGGATCTTAGTTCCCCGACCAGGGATCGAACCCGCGCCCCCTGAACTGGAAGCGTGGAGTTTTAACCACTGGACCGCCAGGGAAGTCCTCAATTTTAAATAAACTAAAATTCAATGCAACTAAAAATTCATTTCCTTGGTCGCATGGCCACACATTATTTCCATCATCACAGAAAGTTCTACTGAGCAACACTGCCCTAGAATGTCCCTTTGAGGTGAGGGATGAGAGGAAGCTTCAGGTCATGGAGAGTCAGGATCTGCTCTTTATTTAAGGGCCATCCTGCCACCTCCACCCCATTCCTTCCCAAGGAAGATGTCAGATTCGTGCTGCAGAGGAAGAGCCCACGTCACTGAGATGAAAAAGGAATCCGTCTCGCTGTGTTCCACCTACAGTGCACCACTTCCTAATACAGACGAAACCTCGCGACCAGGATGGATTAAAAACAGATGGATATCATTTGGGGATCCACCAAAGTAAAAGGAACTTCTTAAATTCACTAAAAAGCTTTTTGTTAAGAACTTGAAAAAGGTTCTGAAAATAAGATGTTGATGCTTATATACATCATTATGAAACAGATTTTAATAACTTACATGATGCTTCGGCCCTTCTAAAAGAGATCTGATGGTGAGTCTGTAAAAACAGGTCTTGGGCTGTTTCATCCATCCGCTAGGGAGGATCCGATAAGGTATCCAGAGGCAGCTCAGGATTATGCGGGCAAATTCCTGCTCAGCCTCCACCTAAATCCGTGGTACTCAGCTGTCTCTTAAACTACCCAATCCAGAATGTTCTGCTTTAGGGCTGTTTTTACGTACATCCTATCTCTGCTGCCGAGGTCCTGAAGGCAGGGCCTTTGTACTTCCTTGCCTGGAATGAGCCCTGGCCTTGATCACGGAGGTGCTTGACATAAGCAGTTTCTGGATGAATGAATGACTCGTGCTTGGCGGGCCTCTGAGTCCCCCGAAAGCAAACACGACCACTCTTGATGAAGACCTTAGGCTTGGTTTCCCAAGTACCAGCAAACAGAGTTCTCAGGGCATTTTGTCCACCTCAACTCAACAAGATACTGTACTAGTATTTTTATTTTAAAGGAAGTTCACATTTATAAATAAAAAGAGCTGAATTTTAAACGCTGATCTTCCTTTTTAAAATTATCCATGATTGCTTCTGAAACGAAAATAAATTACACAGATCTGTTGAAGTGTCTCATTTCAACGACAACTGCAGTCCTTCCAATACAAGATGGCAAATATTTTGACTGAATAAATAAGTTGTTCAATTGGAGATGTTCCTTTCCTACTAAACTATGTTTTTCAAATAATGTTGGTAAACATAATTGTACCATTGAGGGTTTTTGTTTGGTACCATTGAGCTGTATGATGTCCTTACAAGACAAATCTGAGAAGAGCTTTGAAAACAATACCAAATGAAAGTGAAATCAACATTCAATATATAAGGAACAATTATTAAAGCATTATCAAACAAGGGTAACTATCGTCTAGAATAAACAGAATGGAATGTCCTTGATTATAACAGAGCTCATTACTCTACGGACCAACGGTATCACAGGGCCAGGAAACGGTCTCTGACAAGTTCTGCATGCGCTTGTCAAGATGTTATTTTACAACGCTTACATTAATTCTATTCCAATGTTAATCTTAAAACAGGGCTCCAACGTATTTCTATTTTGCAACTGTGTTTGAGTCCAACAGAATGTCTTCATTGGACAAACGTAAACTGCTGTTTGCTTATCTATTTAAACCACCTATCTTCCTGAGTTGCATAGGTCATGCAGGACTCTGTTGTCACACAGAAACCTTTACTTCTCAGTTGAGCCAATTTCCAGGCACCTGGTGTCCAAGGCAAATGCTCTCTCCCTGGAATTACAGACACTGGGCCCCAGAGGGGCCCTGGGGTCATCTCTGAATCTCCGAGATGAAGAAACAGACCAGGAGAGGCCACCTGGTTTGCCCGGGCCCCAGAGCCAGCTGGCGGAGGCTCACCCAGAGCCTGGCTCCTGTTACAATGGCCACTTAAAACAGCATCGAAGCCTGACACTGCCATAAAGAGATTTTAGAATTCAGCTTCCAAAGAACACTTGTCAGCCTGACCCTGAGAATTACAGTGAGCAGTACCTCACGTGGGAAGGCAGCAGATGCGGGGGAGTAATTTCAGCCTTAGCTTAAAAAAAAAAACCACAAAAAAATGTATCTGTTACAGCTCTGAACACATACGTGAGAAATACAAATAAGGAAGAAGAATATGGCAGGGCTCAGGACTTCCCTGGCGGTCCAGCGGATAGGACTCCGCGCTTCCGCTGCAGAGGGCACGGGTTCTATCCCTGGCTGGGGAACTGAGATCCCGCATGCCACGTGGCGTGGCCAAAAAAAAAAAAAAAAAAACGTTCATAAGGCAGGGCCTGTGCTCCATTTCTGATGTTTCACACCAGCTCCCGGTGCTTCTGGAGGCCCGAGTAAAGTGCTCTCTCCCCCTCCTGCCATCGACACGTCTTCTCTGCTATCTTTACCTGTTCTAATTTTGTGACCCAGATCTACTTTTGTTTCCTTTCTTCCAATGTCCATTCCTGTAACAACTAGTACTCAGAAACAATGGCAGCCACTCCAGATGCCTTAGAATTCAGTGGCATTCGATTTCCCTTAATCCGTTAAGAAGCAGTTCCTCTCACAAGCATCTTCTCACCCTCAGATCTGCGCATGCCCCCACCCCACCAGCTTTCCTTGTTCTACCACTGTTTCATGCCAAAGATTCCCATAAGTGCCGGAATACCATGAGTAAGAACAGGGCAGGCAGAGTACCTCTGGGAGTGTGGCATTAGCTCATACAGTATTTCCACGGCCCCCGCCGCCCCGCCAAGCCAAAAAAATTAATATATTGCCAGCATCCAGCTATTCTAGCCCCACCCACCCGTAAGGCCCTCGAGCCTCATTTGCTGCTGTAGCCGTCGTGTCATTTGATGATCGGGTTGCCATGACAGCCCCGTGGAGCCGGTTTCCAATGAAACCTGCCTGCACTTGGCAATTAGACACACAATGAGCAAAATTCTCTGAGCTTCTGAGAAGACGGCCCCTCAGGATTTGAAAGCGTGAATGCCGCTCAGGGCACCTCCCACTCCAGACTAATGGCTTTCTTCTCCAACTGCAGATCGACTGTAAGACAAAGATAAAGGGGGAAACTGGAACAGTTCCGAGAATAAAAGCTTGCCGGAACCTGACTCACCAGCAGACATATTTAAGAGAGAAGTGAGAGTCGAACAAAGTAGCGCCACTGGGAAACTGAGAAGGATGAGAACCAAAGTGAACGTCTCTACGAGGTTTCCATGAGGTTGTGGCAGCGTCTGCCGGAGAGAAATGGCGAGCCAGGCCCCACCGGCCCGCGATCCCAACCTCCAACCCCTACCTTCAAGAGCAGCTGTGCTGGAAAAGGACGCACGCTGCTGAAACACTCTTCCAGTTCTTAGTTTGTCTGCCTTTAAAGGGTCTGCACCGCCCAGATGTGCTTTCTTGCTTGTTTCAAACCAAGCCAGCTGACGCACCTCCCTCTTGGGGCTCCCCACACCCCCAGGCAGCTGATCCATCTCCCTTCTGGGGAGAAGTGTCAGCGAGAGGTGTGGGTCTCAGGTTCAGCCTGCCTTGCTCCCGATTCTGTAGGCCAGGAAAGAAGCCGTTCAAAACAGTCCTGATACCAGGCCAGCCCAGGGGGAGGGCTGGCCAGAGCTGCCAGTCGGTGTGAGTCTGGGAAGTGGAGCAGTTAATTATTAAAGTCAAAAGTGGGTGAATTTAAAAGGAGCCAGCCAGTCCCTTAAGCCCTTGGCCATAAGGCAAGCAGGTCTGGAGATAAAAGTTCCTCACAATAGATAACGCCACGGCCATTTCCGAGCTCCTGTAAAATGATCAAAAGGTAGAAAGCGACACCTGTCACATCTCAGGCACAGTGCAGATGCCGAGACGCCCGTCGCCCCGGACGAGCCCCTCACAGACTGAGGATTCTCCTCAGTGCTTAACCCGAAACCGCTGCACAAGTTGTTGCATCGCAAGTCCCTGCCACGTAGCAAAGGAAAAATGAACACCCATTTCTCAAATGCAGTAGCTCAATCCAGCAGAACCTTTTCTGGACTCTACAGTGCGCCACACACAGGGCAGAATCTCCTCCCTTTTTCCAGCAGATTTTTATCCTGAGAAAGGAGAAAAGATTCAAAATAACCAAGCCTCAGGAGGCGAACAAGGTTCTCCTACCACAGGCAGGAGAAATCACAGCCAAATAGCCCTTCTGTTCTAATCCTGAGAACTCGACTGGTCCCATTAAAAACGGCTCTCTTAAGGGAAGGTGAGGGCAGTACATGGCAAAGTTCCAGGTAGACTGAAATGAAATCTCACCTCTACCCCTTCTTAACTGTTTAATCCCGGGCAGATTACTTAACCTTTCTGCACCTCAGTTTCCTCATCTGTGAAATGGGGGTGCTACCACTTACCCTGGTTCTTGTGAGGATCAGATGACAAAACCCACGCTCAGGGCACGAGATGGACGGAAGGCCCCAGCGCTCAGCAGACCCGCAGACCCGTGAGGAGCGCCGGCCTCCGTGCACTGAGACTCCAGCCTCCACTCGGCCTCATGGCTCCCTTTCTCCCGGAAAGAAAGGCAAGACGGGTCCCCTGCCCACCAAGGCAGAGGGTCTGACCTTTGGGATGCAGGGCAGGCTGGTCCTCCCCAGCTCCCGGCAGCTGGGTTCACCTTTGAAGGTTTGCTCTGTTGCCCGCTGAGCTCTGTCCTCCCTGTGCTGTTTAAACAGGCTAAGACCTAAGACACGGTGTAACTGTTTGTCCCTGCCTTTCAAATGGCTTTCTGGGGCCAAAGAGACAAATCCTAAGGTAAATCTTCCATCGCATTCAACCTTCCTTCTTCAAATGGCCGCACTGAAGTGGTCACAATAGGGTAATAAAGCTTTTGCAGTGGCCACAGAAAGATTCTGGACTGGAGTTGGGCTTCTTCATTGTCTAACACGTCTCCCCAGGCCCCCGGTACCAAACGGATTCATTCATAAGTCCTCTCTTCCTCCCCCACACTCCAGCTTTTTCCAGGAAAATGATCCTAGGCTAGCCCCTAACCTAGGAGGTCCTCTCGACGTTGCCATTACCTTTGGAAACTGCTCTGCGGGTCCGACCACCAGCAAGATGGTGGGTCTCTTTTCCGTGGCCTCAGCCCTTCCGTCCTGTTTCCCCAGAAAGCTTGGCATCTGGGCTCCCCGCGCCGGAGCCGGGGTGCCTCTGACTTCGTTCCCGCTCCCCTCTCTGGAGCCTTGGCACCTGGCCCTGGGGAAGAAGCTAGACAGAAAATGCCACAGCATCTGCAACATCACGGCTTCCTCCCCACGTCGCCGACGGTGACCGTTCACTTTTGAGGAGGGATGTGACCACAATGCCAAGGGTCTCTGGCTACACAGCTGCTTGGACGACTAGGCTGGGGAGTTGTAAGGCTGGCAGCTCTGTATGCAGTGGCTGTTTCCTGCCTTCTCAAATTTGCTCGCGCTGCTGTCGTGCCTGGCCTGAGAAGCAGCTCACTCTGAAAGCCCCGCCGGGTCGCTGACAACGAGAGGGCAGCTGGAGCTTCTTCAATAACAACTCACTTTTGCAGGTGGACGGTGATCAAATGCTTGGCTTTTTGAAAAAAGGAGAAAGCGATAGCCCAACAGACCTCTCCCGGAGGCAGAAGCAACTTCGAGCTCCCAATTATTCAGCTGTCCTTGCTCAACTAATGATCATCACGCAAGTGAGGACCCGAGCATCCAGCCTGCATTCTCACTGCAGCAGGGCGCGGCCAATCACCTCTGCCGACACTACCGAGTTCCTTATCCCCACCAGCAACATCCCTCCAATCACAGCCGACCGATTCCCTGCATGCAGCCGGCAGTTCTGCAGGGAGGTGCCCGCGGTAACCTCCAGAGGAGCTTCCAGTCTCACAGAATCCACCTTGAGCTGGCTGGTCCTCAAGAGTCCAAGTTCCTTCTCTCCACCTGGCTGTTTCCGGGATGACATTCCCCATCAAGTTTAGCACAATCAAGAGATCCTGGCAACACTTCCTAAGACATCTAGCAACACTCTCCCTTGTTCCATTATCCCATTCTCTGCAACTGTGTGTAACACAATGCGCGCCATATCATAGCCACTCCTCTGTGTCTCGCTCTACAAGATGAACTTCCTGGGGACAGGGACCAAGTCACAGATCTTTCTACCCCTCGTACCCAGAACCAGGCACAGATGAAGTCTGTGGACTGAAATGAGTAAACGATCATGAATAAAAGGGAATTAATCTTTGGTCATTTGTTTCTTAATTTACTGGCAGACAAATGCAGTGCCGGGTCATCCCTCACAAAGGTAACCCTTCGATACGGTGTTCACAACCATTATTTTGAAAACAAACACAGCATGAAAAAAGTTTGATAGACTGTGTTGGGGAGAGTATGGAGAAACATATACCCTCACACGCTGCTATGAGAGTGTAAATCAGTATAATCTCTCTGGAGAGCAATTTAGTCACAGCTACCAACATATCAAAAGCACAAATGCTCTGACACAGCAATTCCACTTTTAGTGATTTATCCTGCAGATATATTTGCACATGTGGGAAATCACATATACATATGTGATATATATGGGATACATACGTGTGATAAAATATAAGGATACTTTTTGCAGCCTGATTTACAATAGCACAGGTTTGGGGGCTTCCCTGGTGGCGCAGTGGTTGCGCGTCCGCCTGCCGACGCAGGGGAACCGGGTTCGCGCCCCGGTCTGGGAGGATCCCACATGCCGCGGAGCGGCTGGGCCCGTGAGCCGTGGCCGCTGAGCCCGCGCGTCCGGAGCCTGTGCTCCGCAACGGGAGAGGCCACGGCAGAGGGAGGCCCGCATACCACAAAAAAAAAAAAACAAAAAAAAACAATACAATAGCACAGGTTTGGAAACAATGTAAAATTCTTTAGAAGGGGAGTAGGTCATAAATTAATGCACAACCACAATGGAGCCCTAGGCAGCTGTCAAAAAGAGTAAGGCAGCTCTACACCTATTATGGAATGACTTGAAAATATCTTGGTAGATGAAAAGAGCAAGGTGCAGAAGAAAGGGGATAGTTTGCTGCCATCTATTTCTAAGCTTGTGTACGTGAAGAATCTCTCTGGAAAGACAAACTAAAATCGAAGAGACGGTTTGGGGTGGGGTCGGGGGGAACTCGGGGGTTTGAAGGAAGAAAGATAGATGGGAGGTTTATTTTCATTGAATATCCTCTTATATCTGGTGAAACCAAATCATGAGCATGTATGACCAGGCACACATGTGTGCATACATACAACCATTATTTAAAGAGAAAACACGACAAGGGAAAGCAAGACGGCATGCTTGTTTGAAAGCTGAGGAACTCGCATCAGTTGCCCTCTCACTGGACATATAGAACAACTTTACCTGGAAGCAGTTTTGTGTGTTGGTTAAACGTCTAGTCTTTGGAGCCAGACCCCAGGTTCAATCCTGGCCATCAATTACTGGCTGTGTGATCTTGGTCAAGTTACTTTACCTCTCTGTGCTTTAACAGCCTCATGTGCAAAATGGGGATAGTAACAGAACCGTATCATTACCTCACAGAGTCGGTTAAAGACTAAATGAAATAATGTACAAAGCTCTTAGAACAGTACATATTAGCTATTTTATCTAGAAAATGATTGTGAGGGACTTCCCTGGTGATCCAGTGGTTAAAACTCCACGCTTCCACTGCAAGGGGCATGGGTTTGATGCCTGGTGGGGAAACCAAGATCCCACATGCTGTGCGGTGCAGCAAAAAAAAAAAATAAAGAAAAAGAAAAGAAAATGATTGTGAGTTCAGGGTCTTCTCTGGTGGCACGGTGGTTAAGAATCCACCTGCCAATGCAGGGGACATGGGTTCAAGCCCTGGTCCGGGAAGATCCCACATGCCACGGAGCAACTAAGCCAGTGTGCCACAACTACTGAGCCTGCACTCTAGAGCCCGTGAGCCACAACTACTGAAGCCCGGGCGCCTAAAGCCCATGCTCCACAACAAGAGAAGCCACTGCAATGAGAAGCCTGCACACTGCAACGAAGAGTAGCCCCTGCTTGTAGCAACTAGAGAAAGCCCACGTGCAGCAACAAAGACCCAACGCAGCCATGAATGAATGAATGAATGAATGAATGAATAAATAAATAAATAGAAAATGATTGTGAGTTCATAGAAATAAATAGCTTTAATACTAAAGAAGAGCCAGTCCAGAGCAAAAATCCCTATATAAATAAGTAATCCTTTAGTGAAAATTAATCTTTTTTTAGGCACTGAAAATCTGGTGAGTTGGGGGAGATGGTGATGTTTTAGGCCCCCATCTACAAACATGAGATAAATCCCTTATTGAGTAGGTTACTGGCTTTTCATTTAATGGATTACTCTGTACCACGGAACTGAGTTATGAACTCGGAGGGGTTCTAGCCAAGATGGAGTAACAGGAACCAATTCACCTTCCTGCCTGTAACAACTTAAATTTCTGAAAATACAAATTAAATTTCTGAAACCCAGTGATGAAAAGGAAAATCTTAAAAGCACCTTAAGGAAAAGACCGATTACTTACAGAAGAACAAAAACAAGAATGACAGGGGGCTTTCCATCAGAAACTGTTAATCCAGAATTTTATACTTAGAAAAATACCTTCCAAAAGGAAGGCAAAATAAACACTTTTCAGACATACAAAAGCTGAAAGAATTTACCACCAGCAGATCTGCGTTACAAGAAATGTTAAAGGAGTCCTTCAGATAGAAGAAAAATGATAACCAGATGAAGAATGGAATGAAAGGAATGAAGAGCACTAGAAATGGTAATTGTGTGGGTAGATAGAAAGAACTTTTTTCTTATTATTTAAATCTCTTTCAAAGATAAGTGACAGTTGGGACTTCCCAGGTGGTGCAGTGGTTAAGAATCCGCCTGCCAATGCAGGGGACATGAGTTCGATCCCTGGTCCGGGAAGGTCCCACATGCCATGGAGCAACTAAGCCCATGAGCCACAACTACTGAGCCTGTGCTCTAGAGCCCGTGAGCCACAACTACTGAGCCCACGTGCCACAACTACTGAAGCCCGCGTGCCTAGAGCCCGTGCTCTGCAACGAGAGAAGCTACCGCAATGAGAAGCCCGCGCACCGCAATGAAGAGTAGCCCCTGCTCGCTGCAACTAGAGAAAGCCTGCGTGCAGCAACGAAGACCCAACGCAGCCAAAAATAAATAAATAAATTTATTTTAAAAAAAGATAAGTGACAGTTTAAAGCAAAAATAAAACAATGTATTGTGGGTTTATAACATACGTAGAAGTAAAAATGTATGAGAACCGTTGCACAAAGGCTGGGAGGAAAGAAATGAAAGCATACTGTTTAAGATTCTTAAATTATTTATAAAGTGGTATAATATCAGTTGAGGTAGGCTGTGATAAGTTAAAGATGTATACTATAATTCCAAAAGCTACCATTAAAGAGAGAGAGAGAGAGTTATAGCCAGTAAGCTAACAAAAGAGACAAAATGGAATCATAAATAATATTCAAGTGACCCAAAAGAAGGCAGAAAGAGAAAGGCAACACAGAACAGATGGCACACATAGAAAACAAACAGTGAGAAGGCAGATTTACACCCAACCAAATCAATAACAATAGATATAAATGGTTTAAACATCTCTTCAAAGGTAGAGATTGTCAGGTTGGATAAAAAAAGCAAGATCTAGCTATACATTGTCTATAAGAAACACACTTTAAATATAAAGATACAAGTAGGTTAAAAGTAAAAGAATGGACATAACAATCCTAAATGTTTTTGGATCACATTACAGAGCTTCAAAATACTGGAAGCAAAACCCAACAGAACTGCAAGGAAAAGGAGACAAATCCACAATTATAGTCAGATCTTAACACCCTCATCTCAGTAAATGGTGGAGCAAGTAGGCAGAAAATCAGTGAGGACATGGAAGACTGGAACAACACTAGCTATCTACCAACTTGACCTAACTGGTCTTTATAAAACACTTCACCGAACAAGACTAGAAAGCACATTCTTTTCAAGTACACACAGAACGTATTCTGGCCCAAAACAAGCCTCATTAAATTTAAAAGGATTCAACTTGTACAAAATGTTTTTTGACCACAGTGGAAATTAACCTAGAAATCAATGACAGAAAGGTATCTGGGAAATTCCTAAATATTTAGAGACGAAATAACGCCATTCTAAATAATCCATGTGTCAAAGAAGAAATCAAAAGAGAAATTAAAAAGTATTTTGAATGGTGTGAAACCACAACACAGCAAAACTTGTGGGATGCAGCCAGAGCAGGACTTAGAAGGGAATACCTACATCAGAAAAGAGAGGTATCAAATCAATGACCTCAGTTTCCACCACAAGAAACCAGAAAAGAACAAATTAAACCCAAAGTCAGCAGAAGAAAAGAAATAATAACTAGGTGAGGAAGAGACCAGGCCTTATTTATCCTAAAATCTCCCTTGACCAGCACCTAAGACAGCGATCAATGAAAATCTGTTCAATTTGCATACTTTGCCAATATTTTTATTTTAAAGCACCTTTGATTTACTTGTGGGTTAATGCGGTACATCTCTTTCCTTACACCACAGCATCGCCTAAACCACCAATATCTGGTAGAGATCATCAGTTTCTTTTGCTATTATTATAATACAACTCCACCTCACTTAACTTTCTTGGGTATGAGGGACCACCCATATCCAGAGACAGGGCTGGCAAGTATAACCCTCCAGTAACTGTAGATTTATAAACATCCACAGAACCTGGTTAAGCTGAGGGTAATCACCTGCAGAAGCAACCCCCTCTTCCAAGAATCTAGAAAATAGAGACTTGGGGATAAAACTGTGTCACAGGATCTCCCGTACTTTTCAGAGAAAACAAATTCTAATGGAATGAACCCCCGGCGGGAACCCATTCCAAATTATCCTGATGAATTGCCCAGGGTATAAAAGCCCTTGGGACATCACACAGAAGGACAACTGGAGATTCCTGAGGGCGTCTTATAACAGGGCAGAGAGCTCTCCCCATGTCCGTTGTTTACAAGTTTCACTACCTACTACCCATCTATGTATCTTAGAATTACAATTAGCATTCAGAAGAGATGTTGTCAAAGGGAAGACCACTAAGACTTTCTTTTTTAACTGAAAAATGAAGTCAGGTTTTATTTGACAGAGAGCCAAATGGATCTGATTTGAAAATGAAGACTGGCTTGGCCAACAGGTTATATGGAAGGCATTTTCCATAAATGGGATGAGTCAAATCTGCAAAACTCTAAGGTTTTGCTCAAAACCCAAACTGACAAACTAAAACATTTAAGGCAGATACACAGTATGCCAGAAATTATATCCTCTGCAGCTATTAAACTTATGACAAAAATTTTTAGATGTCAACTTAACGTGCAACGGGGTACAGTGTTTTTTAAAATCCTTTTCGGGGACTTCCCTGATGGTCCAGTGGTTGAGAAACTGCCTTCCAACGCAGGGGACGCGGGTTCGATCCCTGGTCGGGGAACTAAGATCCCACATGCTGTGGGGCAACTAAGCCCGCGCGCCGCAACAAAGATCCTGTGTCCCGCAACGAACGCCCGACGCAGCCAAATAAATAAATATTAAAAAAAAAAAAAAAAGAAAGAAAGAAAAAAATAAAAATAAAATCCTTTTCGGATGGTACAGGAGCAAAAGAGTTTGAAGGATCTCTTTATACGTTGGTAATAACGATTTGTTATTTCAAAGGCACCACTGTGGCAGGTGACTATCCTTCTCTGAAATGAGTCAACCGGAGAATTTAAACACTTAGATCCTGGGTGCTGTCCTGTGCCATCCCATGGCAGCAGGGGTTTCAGAATGTCAGGCAGGACTATTAAACAGCCTCATGCCCTCGACTCAGCCCACAATTAGACAATGAAGAGGAGCCAGGCACCAGCCTCATTTGGCACCGAAGACGACAAAACTGCAGTAATGAAAAAGGTGAAATCCCCTAATCTATTTCCATTTTAGGAAGTAAAACTAGAAAATCTAGCTTTGGTCAAAACTCCCTGAAGGGGACTCCTGTGACTGTGGAAGAGAGAAGTGCACCACAGAGAAAACAGTCTCTTGGACGCTTATTTATTCCTGGTGAAAAGCCAGTCTCCATTGAGGTCCCAAGTTCAAGGTCAATGCCTGCTAACAAAGATGTCTTTTTCTTTTCTCTGAAAGAAAGTTAGGGGCTTCCCTGGTGGCGTAGTGGTTAAGAATCCGCCTGCCAATGCAAGGAACAGAGGTTCGAGCCCTGGTCTGGGAAGATCCCACATGCCGCGGAGCAACTAAGCCCGTGCGCCACAACTACTGAGCCTGTGCTCTAGAGCCCGCGGGCCACAACTACTGAAGCCCATGCGCCTAGAGCCCGTGCTCTGCAACAAGAGAAGCTACTGCAATGAGAAGCCCACGCACCACAACGAAGAGTAGCCCCCGCTCGCCACAACTAGAGAAAGCCCGCGCGCAGCAACGAAGACCAAAGGCAGCCAAAAATAATAAATAAATTAAATTAATAAATTTTAAAAAAATAAAAGAAAGTTAGGGGTGTACAAAATTAACCTGATTTTAAGTATAGGATTTTGAGATGTAGCACGTAAATTAAAGATCTGTAGAAACAAGAGACCACGTAGAAACACAGCATAATTTCTCTTCTTTTTCTGCTCTTACAGGAGCCTGATTCTCCTTTCAGATTAGATAGATGCCAAGGGGGGCAGGGGGAGAATATGGTATCGAGGCCGGCATGTAAACACCCAATCACCTTAAATGATCAGAATTTCCCAACCAACCCAAAATTGACCAGTGGGACCGAAACCACTGGTACATGTTCAGCCCACTTGTGGCAGCCACGCTTTCCTTATTCGCTCTTTCTCTGCTCCCACGTGAAAAGGCAAACTAGCAGATTTATTACTAAAGCAACACTAAATGTTTGTGGTTTCTTAAAGCTGATTTCAGGATCGCACTCTAAAACTGAGATCATCTGAATGAGTGAGAATGGAGCTGTCACCAGCTGCTTACTCTGTCCTGGGGGAGGACCTCAGAGAGAAGAGCCCAGACACAGGCATGAAGCCCACCGGATGGACAGCTGCCTTCAGCAAATATACATCAGAGCTGCTCAGGGTGTGAAGGGCAGCTGGGAGAATTCCGTGTAAGAATGACTGGTTTATATCGTCAGCACTTAGAAACAATTCAGAAAAGGTATTTTTTAGCTGTAGAACTATTTACCAGATCCTATTTTTACTGCTTATATAGGTTAAAGAAGAGACTCTAGCAAAAAAAATACATCCAAGACATAAAGGAAAACAGGAAAAAAGTTAACCACGTCCATAAATGCATCACTAAAGGCTTTTATAATAATGTAATCTCTCCCTGTAGTGCTTCTGTAAGACCCTGGACAAGTCATTTAACCAGAAGCGACGGTGGGGAAAGGCCAACAGGATGGTGAAAGTGGGCACAGTAGCGGGTTGGTTTTAACCAACGGGAATCTTCACTGTGTCAGACCAAAGACAAGGATTCAACACTCTGTGCTTATTCTGGGTGATCTAAACCATTCCCTGCCCTTTATTTTCCCCCCTTTTTTTTCATCACTGGCATTTCAATTTTTTTTTTTTTTTTTTTTTTTTGCGAGTTTTCTCACACAATGGAGGTGGTTTTCCCTGTGTTTGGTAAGAAGAGTCACATCAGACTCCAGCCCAGGAGGAGGGAGAGCTGGAGGAAAGGAGGCAGGAGGCCAGGGGTAGATGGAATGTGGAAAGCTTCACAAAGCAGCAGCAGGAACAGGGACAGCCACCAGCTCCAGTTTCCCCTGGACCCTGGGAAAATAAGCCATGACTCACCTCCTTTTCAAGCTTCCCGGCCAAGAGTTTAAAGCAGATAAGAAGCTCCTTCTGTCCTACCTTTGTTATTCATTTATTTTAAAGGAAGGCGCACTTTAAGACAACAAATTCTTTTTTTAGGTATTGTGTTGAGTCTTTTATAGCCCAGAGCATACCTATCATTTCAGGCCCTGCTTCCTGAGCACCATGGGGGTCTTAAAACGCTCAGCTGGTGTCATGGCACAGATACTTCCTTGTCACAAACTGTGAAAATAAAGGCCTCAAAGTTTTATTATTATTATTATTATTATTTATTTTTTTTTTTGGGGGGGCTCTGTTGGGGCTTCGTTGCTGTGCGTGGGCTTTTCTAGTTGCGGTGAGCAGGGGCTATTCTTCGTTGAAGTGCACGGACTTCTCATTGTCGTGGCTTCTCTTGTTGTGGAGCACGAGCACGGGCTCTAGGCATGTGGGCTTCAGTAGTTGTGGCACGCAGGCTCAGTAGTTGTGGCTCGCAGGCTTAGTTGTTCCACGGCATGTGGGATCTTCCCGGGCCAGGGATCGAACCCGTGTCCCCTGCATTGGCAGGCTGACTCTTAACCACTGTGCCACCAGGGAAGCCCAGGCCTCAAAGTTTCAAGGATTAGTTAAGTACCTCCAGCCACGGAAGGAAGGAGGCAGTGTATGTTGAGCTAAATTGGGCAGAGCCCAAATCCTGGGTTCTGCCACTGCCTTTGCTTTCAACCAGCCTCAGTCCCACTTCTACACACTAACGAGGTGAGTGACATAATCTCCAAAGGTTTTAATTAAGCTCTACTTGAAGCTTCCATTTTCACAACCTCAAAGTGAACTCTATGTTTGAGAAAAGACCATCTATGGCTTATGAAACGGGCAACAGGCTGACAAGAGCGGTGCTCAAGAGGGCCCATTGCCATCCAGGGAAACATTTGGGCCAAAGACATCATTGGGTGTAGAGTGACATGACCACTTCTTAGAAATCTCCTGCCACTGGGGTTTCTTTTTCTTTTCTTTTCTTTTTCTGTTTTAATCTTCCTAAAAGCTATAGGGCCCAGGCTTTCCGCAGCCCTGTCAGCTGACAGGAGACTGTGCTCTCCCTGGGTGCTACACACCCTTTATTACTGACACACCCTTTATTACCCAAATCCCCCAGACCTTCTCCTTCCTTCTAGTCCACTTTTCACCTTAGCTACCTAAGAAAAAAATGTAGAGGATACGACCAACTGTGGGCATCTTATTTTCAGACTCGATGGGGGAAAAAGTCACTTTGTATTGAACCCTGTCCCAGGTTCTTTATGTACTTCTAATTCAATCCCACAAAAACCCACTGAAGTAGGTATTCCTACCACCAGGATAGGGAGGCTGATAAGACCTGGAGAGGTTGGTAACTTGCTCAAGGTCACACAGCTTGCAAGCAGCACAGACAATACTTGAACCCAGGTTTATATTATACCACAAAGCCTGTACTGGGTTATTTAAAGAAGTCTTATTGAGATATAATTTGCATACCATACAAATCACCCATTTGAGTGTACGATTTGATGGCTTTTAGTATATTCATAGATATGTGCAACCCCCACCATGGTCAATTTTAGACCATTTTCATCACCTCAGAAAGAACCCTTGGGCTTCCCTGGTGGCACAGTGGTTAAGAATCCGCCTGCCAATGCAGGGGACACGGGTTCAAGCCCTGGTCCGGGAAGATCCCACATGCCGCGGAGCAACTAAGCCCGTGCGCCACAACTACGGAAGCCCGCGTGCTGCAACTACTGAAGCCCGCGGGCCTAGAGCCCGTGCTCCGCAACAAGAGACGCCACCACGATGAGAAGCCCACGCACCGCAATGAAGGGCAGCCCCCCCGCTCGCCGCAACTAGAGAAAAGCCCGCACGCAGCAACAAAGACCCAACACGGCCGAAAATAAATAAATAAAATGAATAAATTAAAAAAAAAAAAAAAAAAAAAAGAACCCCACCCCCAAAAAGAAACCCCAGACCTATTATTAGTTATCCCCTTCCTAGCTCTCCGTTCCCCTCTGCTCCCAGGCCTAGGCAACCATTAATTTACTTTCTGTCTCTACGGCTTTCCCTATTCTGGACTTTTGATGCGTAGATCCATAGAAAATGGATCATGTAATATATATGGTCTTTTGTGACTGGCTTCCTTCACTTCGTGTAATGTTTCCAGGGAAAATCTGTAGTCTTAACTCCAGAGCACACTGCCTCAGGGAAGGGACCATGGGGTGTGGACAGCATACCATGGAAGAAGTGCAGGGTGAAATCTAAGGAGGAGAGCTGTTTTCAGATAAGACAGCTGTTTTCAAGGACCCTTGGATCACGTTTCTGGGCTGTTCCTGAAGGTACCCTTGGGGCAAATGGGTAGCAGATGCAAGCAGACGGACTTCAGTCTGATCTAAGAGAGAACTCACAAGGGCCCCGGCGAGGTCCACAAAGGAATGGGCCGGGTGACCCTCTGTGAAGGATGCCACAGGAGGAATGCCTCCCACACTGGGTGGGAGGCTGGCCTATGATGGCCAGTGACCTGTCCGAGACTAAATTCTTCGGTTCTGCCAAATTCACACTGGTAGAAGAAATGGTTAACAAATGAAAAGTCTGCTCAGATTTAGTTTAATGAGACTAGTCCTCTCTGAGTACAGTTTTGTTCACTGAATTCATCCCGCGGCTGTGTACTCAGCTGGACTAGAAATGAATACCAGCAAAATATTTGTTCTTCTCATTTCCCTGTGGTTTCTGTGAGGCTTCAACAATCGATGGCTCTTTGAACATCAAAGGAATTCACCCACCGAAGGTCCAGATCAGGCCCACTCTGGTATATTCTTATTTATTACTCAGTCTTAGGATCAGGGTACTTGGCTCCACCTTTCCAGATATCAACTAATTTTTTAAAAACATATTTATTTATTAGTTATTTTGGTCGAGCCGGGTCGTAGCTGCGGCATGTGGGATCCTCGTGGCGGCATGCAGACTTCTTAGCTGCAGTATGCGGGATCTTTTCGTTGCGGCATGCAGGCGGGATCTAGTTCCCTGACCAGGGATCGAACCCGGGCCCCCTGCATTGGGAGTGTGGAGTCTTACCCACTGGACCACCAGGGAAGTCCAGATATCAACTAATTTTTAAAAATATCCTCTAGTTGACGTGATGATAATTCCTCCAAGCCAGGAATTTTACAGTACAACACAATCAGTTTAATAGGTGAACTCAATCCAGTCTGCAAAGAGCATTTTTCTTTTTCTAACGTGTCATTCTATTACACCAAATTACGTCTGCCCCTTTTCTACGGAAAAGGCTCTTTTTCTGTAGACTGTCTTACCTAAGTCCAGCTACTTATGCAAATACCTGCCCCACAAATGGCCAAACACTGAAAAGGTATAGAGTTCAACAGTACCGTCTGATTAAGCAAATACCAACTTGATATTAATGACCTTCCTTCCATTCGATTATTTCAGGTCAACAGAGACTGCCTCCTGTACACTGCTCTGGTCAAGGAGAGAATTAGGGCAGGGCAGATTCTCATTTTTGACAGGATAATCTCTGGATAATCCTGAAACCTATTTTGGGAATAACAGATGTAGTTCTAAAAGGATTGCTCCTCAAGTTCTCCCCAAAGCCCAGTTTGTGAGGCTCAAACTAGACGGCGCCTATGCAACCTCAACCCCTCCATCTTCTAGAATCCTCACCTGCATCAAACACCAGCCCCTTAGGAGAGCCCCACAAGCCTCAGCTGAAGGAACAACTGCTGACATGTAACACAGCTTGTGTTCTTTCCCTGATTGGCTGCCTGAGTTCTAACCTATGTTTTAAATTTGTTTTCAGACAGAGACGTTGTTTGGTCACACGAAAATACCTTAAATAGGCAATGCTATAATTAGCTCTAGCTGAAGTCTCCTCTCCTAAGTTGCTACCGCTGTCATCATCTTTCTTCTGTCTTTAATAAACTCTTCCCTTCTTTTGTCCCAGGACAGGCTTCTTGCTCACATGGCCTTTACGAAGAAAATCTCTCTGGCTGGCTGCCATTGGTTTCTCTGCCCACTGCCATTTTAAGTAAATTTTTCTCGACTGTCCCAATTTCTTCTGAAACAAAAGGCAGATGCCAAAAATCGCTGGTTCTTTTCTAAAGAAAACTTGACCCAGTGGTGGTTAGCTAGTGGGAGGCTTTGTGTAGTCACAAGGCCTTGGTTCACCCATCACCCACTGATAAGCCCTCACAGCTGACTCCTGTGCAAACCCTAGCACCTCAGACTGGTCCTGTGGGTTATAGGAAGCAGCTACCGAAGTTCGATGTTGTGTTTTTCAATGCCTATTCCCACGGCAGATAACCCATTTTGAACTGAAGGGCCCCCAAATTCTCTTTTGCCTTTGCTACTTCTGCAAAACTGCAGCACTACTTTTTCTGCATGTAGCTAATACCGATACTATTGCAACAGGAAGTGGTATGGGGTTGTGAGGCAGGGTGTCTTCCTGTTGCCCAGCTATTCACAAAAAGGCACGTTCTCTCTCTAATACTTAAACCATTCGCCACAGACTAGCCTGTGCGCTGCCACAGGTAATAAACAAATAAAATGGATCATTCCCAATCTCTCAAAGCTGTATAATTTCACATTCATAAACTGAAAGTAGAAGTAGTCCATACTAAAGCCATACACCGAAAGGATAAAAAAGAATTGTTTCAGAGGGTAGAACTTAGTCACAGAGTTAAAGATTTTAGAGCCAACGTGACCCTGATGGGCTAGGCTCCCTTTGGCTAATCTAAAAGGTTTCCTTTCAATACTGGAAAGAAAAATGATCACTTTCTCCTTATTTGCCCTTAGAAATTTACTGCCAAAAAAATGGATTAGGATCGATATCAGATGTGCCATGAACTGAAAAAACACTGTGACTCCAGGTGAGGCACAAAGCATGGTATAAACACTGAATACACTCCCGTAGCCAAGAGCCCTCCATGCTCCTGGTGGCATATGCCAGGTGGGTAGGTTCATAAAAGCAGAAAGGCTCTCCTAGGCCCACACCTCCCTAAGCCCATAAGACACAGACCCTCTGAGTTCAGCCATCCTATGTTTCCAAGTAACTTATTCATCAGTTATGGATTGGAAAATAGCCAGCTCACAACACCATTTTGTGTAAAACTCACTTGAAACGACTTAAAAAAAAACTTGTCTCTAAGCCTGTTGGACTTAACCCAATGATTCTACCTTGCACAGTGTTAACCTTGGTCTTCCTAGGCTTATCTAGGTTAAATAGCTTGGATGTTGATCCAAGATATTCTGGACATGAGTTAAAAATTTTACTTACACCTACCCAACAAACTAATTTGATTAACTCACTGGCGTTTTACCAAAAATGTTTTTCACACTTAGCTATGAGATTCTGTAATTGTGGTATGAACAAATGGACCAAAGGAACTAACTTAGAAGAGAAACAATTTACTTAAAATACTCAGTAGTCTTCCTCCAGGTTATAAATCAGGCTAAGCCACAATAAATAAAATACTTGGAAAAGAGGAGCTACCGCTACAAAGTCAGATAGGAAAACATACCATGAGAGACAGAAGGGGAAGAAACAGCCTCTGCTTGAGGTTTTTATACAGAAAGGACAGCAGCACATCTCTGTCCCCTCGTCCCCCTTGGCCAGGTGCCCACTCCAGGACAAGGGGAAAAAAATCCCCTCCTAGGTGGGCCACACTTTCACTTTTACGAAGAATTTTCCCCTGGATTCTTTCATTCTAATCTGCAACCCTGTAAGAGATCACGATCCCATTTTCTGGATAGGCATGTCAATGGGGATGAGTCTAACCCAGGAGAACTGTCAGTTCTCACCACCCACATGTCACGATCTGCCTGAAACCTCAGTTCCCATTTTTTCCAACTCCCACATGCTTCTGAGAGGAACCAGATTAGGGCCCACCACTGGCATGGAAACGAGAGGGGAGGGAGGGGTGCTCCTGGAGGAGGATGGATGAAAGCATTAATGATGGGTAGAGGAGAGCATCAAAGCTTAGTCCTGAGGTCAGAAGGTGACATAAGCCGGACTCTCGAGACTTGGCCTTCTACTTTGGGGAAAGCCCCAGCAAAAAAGGGGCTTTTCTACCATCAGAATGCCCAGAAGGTGCCCACCTGTACCCAGGGAGAGCCTTTCCCCCTGGCCCTAGCGCCCACAGAGGCCAAGAAGGAGCTCTACTCCCCACAGGGCATAAATGGGGTGTCCGTCTGTCACTCAGGAGGTCCCATTCAGTCCGAGAGGCCGTCCACCAAGCCTGCCAATCTCCAAGGTACTGCCAAAGAAGCCGGTCGTGCAGACCAGACCTGTCACCTGGACCTCCCGGAGGTGCGGGGGCGCGAAGGGGTCCCCTCCCCGCCCATGCAGACGGTGCGTGGTGCCTACCTGGAGCTCGCCCTCTGTGCGGTGCAGTCCCAGGCGCCGAAGTCCCACGGCCAGGTCGTTGACACACAGGCCGCCGTCGCGGTTGACGTCGAGAGTCTGGAAAAGGCTCCAAAGGCGCAGCCGGTGGTCTGGGCCCCCGCAGACGGCGCCGCCACAAGGGTCCACGGACGCCGGCGATGAGGCGGACGACTAGCTGGTGGCTGCGGCGTTGGCAGCGGGGAAGCCATGCAGCGGCACAACACACTGCTCACCATCGGGCGCGAGGCAGGGGTGACGGGCCGGAGGAGAGAGCGCGGAAGACACGCAGGTGTCCTCAGTGCCGTAGCGTGGACTCCAGGTGTCCGGGCCCCCGCAGACGGCGCCGCCGCAAGGGTCCACGGACGCCGGCGATGAGGTGGACGAGGAGGCGGTGGCGGCGGCGTCCGGAGGCGGGGAAGCCACGCAGCGGCACAACACACTGCTCACCATCGGGCGCGAGGCAGGGGTGACGGGCCGGCGGGGAGAGCGCGGAAGACACGCCGGTGTCCTCAGTCCACTCGCGCGGGCTCCGAGGTGCCGGCAAGCTGGCGGGATGGGCAGCTTCCGGGAGCCCCGCCCCGCCGCGCGCCGCCCGGATGGCCACGCCCCCAGGCACGACGCCGACCAGTCACAGACCCGGAGGGCCACCCGGAGGGCCACCCGGAGGGGCGGAACCTCCCACCGAGGACTGCCCACTCAGGCCTTGACTACCCGAATCAATGGAGAGGGCGGGGCGATTTCGGCTCAGCCTGAGGCCATTCAAACTGAGGGAGGCGGGGATTGGCTGAGCCGGGCTGGAGAGAGGAAATCACGGTGCGATAGGCATAAGTCATGTGATTGGCAGGCGGAAGGCCCCGCGTCCTATTTCCATTGAGAAACGCTGTTTAGACGGCGAAATCGTAAGGATGGGAGGGGCCGTCGTGTAAGGAGAGATCGCAATCTCCGGTGGGAAGTAGGATTTGCGTGAGGAGCAATTGTGAGCTGCGGTTGCAAGGCAGAGTTTGCGCCATTGGGTGGAACTGAAAATTAACTGGCTAACGGCTCAAGACCGAAAGCACTAGAAATCCTCAGGAAGCCGGGTTTTGGTCATCTAACTCCCTAAAACCACCAATAAAATAGCTGAATTTAACGGCGTAAAAGTCGTAATACTGATGATTGAACGACAGGACAACTTTCCAATGGAAGTGAGTAAAGGCTAGGTTGGGTGGAGCGCTCTGTAGCGACAGACACACCTTTAGACCAATGATCAGGCCAATTCCAGTAAGTAGGCATGCTCTTTAACTGAGCGACAGGTCGAAAGAACCAGTGATCGACGTGATATCTGAGCCGCGACCAACCGGGAGGGCGGGTCCCCCTGGAGAAGGGCTGGGAGGCGGGAAGAGGGGAAGTGGGCGGATCTCCGCACATCCCGGCGGAAGAGGCAGATTCAGGAAGCCATTACGCAGCTGGCTGGCAGCAGCTGGGCCGGTCGGGGCTGGGCCCTACGCACTTTGCGTAGCAAGGGGGGTTACCAAAGGCCTGGTACTTGGCCTTGGACAAGGCCGGCCTATCCCCTGTAGGGGGGCGTGGGTGAGGAGCAAGGCTGAGGAAGGCGAGAAGGGGAATTGGGGCAGTTAGGGGATTATAGTTTCTTTAAAAAGCAAGGTGGGGTGAGGCCATGGCCGTCCCAGCCAAGAAAAGGAAGATGAACTTTTCTGAGCGAGAGGTGGAGATCATCGTGGAGGAGTTGGAACTGAAGAAGCACCTGCTGGTGAACCACTTCAACGCTGGGGTCCCTCTGGCTGCCAAGAGCGCAGCATGGCATGGCATCCTGAGGAGGGTCAATGCCGTGGCCACCTGCCGCAGGGAGCTGCCTGAGGTCAAGAAGAAGTGGTCTGACCTCAAGACCGAGGTCCGTCGCAAGGTTGCCCAGGTCCGGGCGGCTGTGGAGGGTGGCGAGGCCCCAGGGCCCACTGAGGAAGACGGAACCGGTGGGCCTGGGACAGGTGGTGGCAGTGGCGCTGGTGGCCCAGCTGTAGCCCCCGTACTGCTCACCCCCATGCAGCAGCGCATCTGCAACCTGCTGGGTGAGGCCACCATCATCAGCCTGCCCAGTACCACAGAGATCCACCCCGTGGCCCTTGGACCCACGGCTACTGCAGCCGCAGCCACGGTCACCCTGACACAGAGTGAGTGACCTCTCCCACCCAGTCCGGCGTGCCTAAATGGGAAGGGCCAGCAAGAGCTGGGGCAGCCCAGGGAAGGTTGGCTGCCAAGGGTCAAAGGTCAGATGGGAGTCTTGGAAGACCATGAGGCCTTCCAAGAGATCCCCAGACAGAAGTGATCCTGTTCTCTCTGGGACTTCCTCAGCACGCAGTCTGGACTTCTGACGGGCTGGCTTGCTCTCCACTGTTTTGCCACCATTCATGTCCATGACTGAACTGTGTGGTCCTTGAAGACAGAGACCATGTTTATATCTCCACAGGACTTAACACAGGGCCTAGCACCTAGTAGGCAGTCAGGACATACTTGTTGAATGAATAGGCAGGTGGACATCGAGTCTGGAAAAAGACATTCTGGTTTTCAGTGTGGTGAACATTCATCAGGCACTGCTGAGGAACCTCATGGTTCCAGGTGTTCATCTACTCTTCTGTTCACTCATCAACCATTAGGGCAATTCTGTGCCAAACCCTGGGCTCGGCACTGGGATTACCAAGGTGTCTAAGAGATAGGCCGGTTATATACTAGTAGGACAGATGAGACGAATATATGAATAACTGCACTGTCAGTTGGGATAACCTAAGGACTCAGAAGAGAAAGGGGGCTTCCTGGTGGGGTTGGGGGCACACAGTGGATGTTGGCATTCAAGGGTGGAGAAGACTGACCTTTCCCACATGCTTGGAGGCCCAAACAGCCCAGCTAGGATGGCTTCAAAGGTTCTCGGCTATGGATGACAACGAAACGGGTTGGTTGGACTTTTTAGTTCAGATAAAGGTTTGCACCAATGACGGTTAAGTGCTCTTTGTGATGGGCTGGGAACTGTTTCCATCAGTGATTCTCAATGGGGCTTGGGGGAATTGGGGGTGTGCGTGTGTGAGCGCCATAACCCCACAGTGTCATCTTTCTCAAGGATATGGAGGTGGGAGAGGGGATCAAACACTGGTCTAAATCAGTTGCTGTTCTGGAAGAGGAAGGACCTTGAGGTATTCCATTGACCAAGGTGGTCAAGGAGACAGGCATTTATTGGGCACTTTAGCTACTGCCTTCCCACTCCCGCCTCCTTTTCTGCTTGGCTGTAAAAGACATGGAAGTCAAGAAAGCACTCAAGGAGGCTGGACCAGTGGGGCACTTCGGGGAGCATGTGGCCCCGCCTTTATTAGCCAGAAGCAGCTCAGTGGGGTGATTATGAACACATTGGACTCTGGTATTGGGAGAGACCTGCATTTCTTCCTGGACCTGGTGAATCAGCTGACCTTAGGCAAGTCATTCCATGTCTCTGAGTCTACCTCCTTCTCTCTGAAAATGAATGTGACAGTATCTCCCTCTTGGTGTCATTATGAGGATTCATGGAGCTAATGAGTGCAAAGGGTTAGCACATAGTAGGCACTCTACATTTTTTGCTAGTCTTACTATTAGCATCTTTGCTTTTGCCAGATCTGGGGCTGGCCCTTTGGTTATTAAGTAGATGAAGATTCTAAACCCCTTCGATTCTAGATTTATATATGAAAGGCTATAAAGCCAGGGGTGGGCTTAATGGCCTCCTCCCCACCCCACATGGCCAGCCTCACTCTTTCTAGAAGGTGACCTGCCACTGCCTTTGCTCTTTCTTCCCCACAGTCCCCGCAGAGACCGCCTATCACACGCTGGAGGAGGGAGTGGTAGAGTACTGCACGGCCGAGGCCCCGCCACCCCTGCCAGCGGAGGCCCCCGTGGAGATGATGGCCCAGCATGCCGACACCTCAGTCAAGCCGCAGGCGCTCAAGAGCCGCATAGCCCTCAACTCAGCCAAGCTGATCCAGGAGCAGCGGGTCACCAACCTGCACGTGAAGGAGATTGCCCAGCACCTGGAGCAGCAGAATGACCTGCTACAGATGATCCGTCGCTCCCAGGAGGTGCAGGCCTGCGCCCAAGAGCGCCAGGCTCAGGCCATGGAGGGCACCCAGGCGGCCCTGAGTGTCCTCATCCAGGTCCTGCGGCCCATGATCAAAGATTTCCGCCGCTACCTGCAGAGCAGCATGCCCAACCCCGCCACTGCCTCCGACCCTGGACAGGTGGCCCAGAATGGGCAGCCAGACAGCATCATCCAGTGAGGGCAGGGCTCGAGCCAGCCTTCTGCTGTGAATGGATGACACCACGTGGTCTTGTAAGCGGGTTGTGTGGTTGGCCTCAGTCTAGGCCTGGCCGTGTGGGCGGCTCCCAGTCTGATAGACGTTTAGGGGTCCCCTGTTTCCGAGAAATGAAGGAGACTGGGAAGAAGAATTTGTTGGGTTCCTGGGACCCAAACTCTCTTCCCCCTACCCCTTGAGCTGTCCTGCTAAGAACCTGAAGATTGGATAGGTGGGGGTCAGGTGCTGGTGATGGGACCCATGTTGTCATGAGCCAGGGCTTGTGACATGACCCAGACTTGGGACTAGGACAACTGTCGGCCCTCACTGGGGACGATCTCACAGCTTGGGGGTCTGTGCGAAGATACCCGCCCCCCACCCAGGTGCCATCCTTTGGAGTAAGATAACATCAGTGGTGCTGGCAGTAGCACAAAAATATCTTCTTCCGCCCCTTGGCAGGCAGAGTGACAGCTGGGCCTGAGGAGGAAACCCCACCCTTTTCTCCTTCTCACTGTGCCTCAGTTCTCAGGGGACTCTAGTTCGTGCCGTGCTGTCCCCCCACCCCACTGCACCCGGGCACAGCAGGGGCCCTGTTAGCGGCCTGGGCTGCCCCTGCCGAAGAACACCCAGGCTGCAGCCCTTCGGGCTCAGGAATTCTGTGTGTGGTGGGGACAGCCTGGTCGCCATCTGGTCTTCCACTGCGTCCCCAGGCAGCCCTTTGGTGGTTTGTCCCAACAGCTTTTGACTCAGGTCAAGCATCAGGCTTTGGGTGCTGTAAATTTGACTTATTGCCCCACTGCAGTGGGTCTGAGGCGACCTGTTGGCTTCTTCCAGAAGGCTTGCTGCAAAGCCAGTTGTATTTATTCTGTTCATGAACACCTCTGGGAAGGCTTCCGAGGGCAGCTCTGGCCATGCCCTTCCTCCTTTCCTCTCTACTGACTGTGCATTTCCAAAACTCAGTGCAGAAAACAGCCTGCTCAGCCTCACACCCTGGACTCCCTTCTCACAGTATTCAGCGCCTTGTGTTCTTGTGAGACGCCCACTGACTGGTTAGGTGACTCTGAAGGCCTGATTGGCCCTGAACGTATGCAGTGGGAGAGTTGAAACTGACCTAAGAAGTGGGACCTTGGACTTCTGTGCTCGGGGAAAAGCAGACCGACCTCGGAGTGCCGAAAGAGGTGGTGTTGCCTGTTCTGTCTTGATGCTTCCTCCCCATTTGTAAGGACTTTACCCGGATGGCATTTGTCCGTTTCATTTTCAGAATCGCCATCAATTACCGAGACCCTTGCATCTTTCCCGATCATTTCCCAAGTTTGCCATTTTGCTGCGGAGGCCTTGGCCACACGTGACCGATGGTTACAACTCAAGGCTCCAGATCTCAGCTAAACAACAAAGGTGCTGCCCTTCTGGGCACGTTAAGAATCGCTCAGCTCCACTGTTGCAGCTACGGGAAGATGCCCCCAAAGATGGTTGGGAGGTGACTGCTTTACCACCACCCTCTCTGCGGGGGACATGTGCAGTGCCAGCTGCAGAGCAGTGGAGAGGAATCAGGCTGGTGAGGGAGTTGGGTGGCAGAAGGAAGGTCTTCTCAGTGTGGCTGGAAAGCAGCAGCCCCTGGCAGCCTGGGTGCCCTCCCTCCATGGAGCCTGATGGCCCCATCAAGGTAGCTTCGGGGACTTCCTGAGGGTTTGCAGCTTGGTTTGGTTTTTCTCTGGGGTTGGCAATCTGAGCCAGTATTGTGTCTGTTCCAACTGGGTATAAAGAGGAAGCTTGGATCGCTTCAACTGACTGGTTCTTTCCAGATCATAATTTTAAATTAAAGAAATATCACTTTTTTTGATATACATGTCGGTGTCTTCATTGGTTATATATAGAAGAGATAGGGGCTGGCAGAGAGCAGGAGCTCACAGGTCAAATCCCGCCCCCCCACCTGTCTTTGTAAATAAAGTTTTACCGGAACACAGCCATACCCCTTCTTCTGCTTAATGTCTGGCTGTTTTTCTGCTACAAAAGCAGCGTTAAATAGTTGTGACAGAGCATCTGGCCCACAAGCCCAAAGTATTTACTCTCTGGCCCTTTCCGGAAAAGGTTGCCTATCCCTGGGTTAGAGCAGTGTCTCAAACTCTGGATGAGAATTACATGGGGTGTTTTTAATATAACCAATCCCTGGCCTCATCTAAAACCTAGAAGAGACTCCTGGAGGGAGAGCTCTAAGAATATGCATGGTAAACAAGTTCTCTGGGTGATTCTGATATTTTCTGAAGGTTAAGAACTTTGGCTCAGAGACTGGAAGACAAACTCAGCTGGAATCAGGATAATGCACCAGGGAGGGCTGGTTCTCAGGAGTTTCTGTTCAACCGTTGAGCAGTCCTGCTAAGCAGAGATTCTCACTTGAGATTGGCCTTCATTCTGGAGGGAGCCCAGTCTTTCTGGACACAGTTATCACTCTCTCCAATATTTAGTGATAGTAAAAACTGACAGTTACCGAGCCCAAGCGTTATAGGCATTACCTTATTGACTTCTTGCAACAGCCCCATGAATTAGGTACTAATGCTGTTCTCAGTTGACAGATAAGGCCACTGAGGATCAGAGAGGTTGAACAATTTGCCTAAAGTCGCACAGCTATCTTACACCCTGGGGTGGCCCATCTCTTTAACCGCTCTTCTTTTTTTTTAGTTTTTTAATTTTTATTTTTGGCTGCGTTGGGTCTTTGTTGCTGTGCCCGGGGTTTCTCTGGTTGCGATGAGCGGGGGCTACTCTCCGTTGCGGTGCGTGGGCTTCTCATCGCGATGGCTTCTCTCGTTGCGGAGCACGGGCTCTAGGCACGTGGGCTTCGCTAGCTGTGGCACGCGGGCTCAGTAGTTGTGGCACGCGAGCTCTAGAGCGCAGGCTCAGTAGTTGTGGCGCACGGGCTTAGTTGCTCCGCAGCATGTGGGATCTTCCCGGGCCGGGGCTCGAACCCATGTCCCCTGCATTGGCAAGCGGATTCTTAACCACTGCGCCACCAGGGAAGCCCCTAACCGCTGTTCTTAACTTTTACTACTCTGACCCTGCTGCGGGTGAGATGTGAAATCACTTAGAGATGATTTGAGCCTGATCTTGAGTTTCTAGGTCAGATGAGAAAGCCCAGGAGACAGCTTGTGTTATTGTTCTTCCTGGCACTTGAAAGGGAACACAGTCACTTCTACCCTTTGTAGGCTTTGCACTTATTCATATAATAGGGAAAAGCGTGGTTTAACAGAATTAAACCCACTGCACCTCAATGGTGCTGGTGGAGAATGGTCACTTATACGGGGGTGATTTATTTGGAATCCTTCCTGAAATGTGGAGTTTTGTGTAAGTGAAATCCTCCAAGCCACTAAAGCTTGCTACTTCAGGTATTGAAACCTTTTACTTTTTTTTTTCCCCGTGCCGCGTGACATGTGGAATCTTAGTTCCCCAACCAGGGATGGACCCGCACCCCGTGCAGTGGAAGCGCGGAGTCTTAACCCTTGGGCCACCGGGAAAGTCCCAAAACTTTTTACATTTTTGATGAAAGTCTCAGTGCTTCCGTGTGGAGAGACCCTGTGATCAGGCAGGTTTGGGTCCGAGATCGGCTCCACCCCTTATTCACCGCATCTCTGAAGTTTTCTGGGCCTCGGTTTTCTCAGTTCTAAAATGGGGATCATGAGGACTTCCCTGGCGGTCCAGTGGTGAAGACTCTGCGCTTCCACTGCAGGGGGCACGGGTTCAATCCCTAGTCGGGGAACTAAGGTCCTGCATGCAGCGCAGCCCAGCCAAAAAAAAAAAAAAAACTTAAAAAAGAAAATAAATTGGGGATGATGAATAATAGTCCCTACTTGACAGGGGTGTTATGAGGCGTTATAATTTATTGAGCACTGACTATGTCCAGATACTGTTCTAAGTAGTGTGTGTACTAACTCATTTCATGAGATCATGTACGTAGAACACATAGCATGAGCCGAGGAGGACATAGCATGTGCCCAATAAATACCGGCTGCTGCCGTTGTTAATATAGTATCTGGTACTCCAAGGGGCTAACTAGTGCATCTTCCTTCCTTCCTTTCTTTCTCTCTCTCTTTCTTTCTTTTTCTTTGGCTGCACTGTGTGGCATGTGGGATCTTAGTTCCCTGACCAGGGATCGAACCTCTGCCTCCTTCAGTGGAAGCTCAGAGCCCTAACCAGTGGACCACCAGGGAAGTCCCTAGTGCGTCTTTTCTTGACATCACAATGGGAGCTCTGTCAAAAGTGGCTTGGGCAGATTACAAAAGATGCACAGGGAGCAGAGAGTAGGAAGGATTGAAGGTAGAGTGGGGCATGGGAACCAAGGCCAGCGTGGGGGAAGTGCTGCGCACAGGAGGCTCTGGCTACAAGGGCTGTGAAAGAGGTGGGTTGAACGAGTTGTCAGAGCTGAGATGCAGGAATTCCCTGGCGGTCCAGTGGTTAGGACTCAGTGCTTTGTCAGCCAAGGGCCCGGGTTCAATCCCTGGTCGGGGAACTAAGATCCTGCAAGCCGTGCAGCGCAGCCAAAAACAAAAAAAAAAGAGCTGGGATGCCGTGTGTCACAGTAGACAACAAGCCCAAATGAAAGTAACAGTCAAGTTTTTAATCACTTACTGTGATGATATAAGCAAGAGGGGAAAGTGCCAGCTCTCCCAGTGTTGCATTTTTCCCCATGGGACAGTGCTGGGCAGGGTCAGATGTGTTGCAGATGAGGAATCATTTCACTGTTGAGGGAAGCCCCTGCTTTACGGACTTGTGTGTGTGTTGGGGGAATGAGAGCAGGAAGGGCCAGGAATGAAAAAGTACGGAGTCAGAGCAAAGTGTCTCCCCACTCCTCCTGAAATGAAGGTCTTGGCCGAGGCAACTGAGGCCTCAGAATGGAAGCTCCTGGGCTAGGAATGCAGATTTGCATAAGAGCACATGAGGCCTTCCACATAAAGCCTTTGAAATGGCCTGTGATTGGGCCTGAAAGATCACACATTGGTTTGTGGCCAGGAGCTAAACTCCTCACAAGTGTGTCCCAGGTCTTTGGAGTCAGCCTGCTTCTTACTGGCTGTGTGCCCTGGCATGAGGCCATTTACTTTCTCTAAGCCTTGGCTTCCATATCTAAAAATCCTTCTCTAACTAGGTTGATGTGAGAAGTTAACAAGTTAATGCTCACAGAATACTTAGCACAGTGCCTGGCACATAGTAGGTGCTAAATAATGGTAACTGCTTCAGTGAGCTATTGCTGTGTAACAAATCACCCTAAAACTTAGAGGCTTAAAACAATAATCATTTATTTGCCCATGATTTTGCAGGATGAGCAGGGCCCAGAGAGAACAGCTTGTCACTGTCTTGTCAGTGTCGGCTGGGGCAGTTCTACTGGGCCTGGGGGCCCATCCACTTTCAAGATGGCTCCCTCACATGTCTTGTAAGCTGATGCTATATGAGGGCTGGACACTCTGCTGAATCTGTCATCTGGGGCCAGGGGTGGGGTAGGCACCTCAGTTCTCCTCTACCTGGGCCTCTCCATGCAGCTGCTTGGGCTCCCTCACAGCATGGTGCTTGGGGGTTCTGAGAATGAAGAAGTAGAAACTGCTGGTCCTCTTAAAGGTTAGGCTTAGATCTGGCACAGCATCACTTTGTAATATTCTCTTGGTCATGCAATCCTAGGCTGGCCCAGATTCGGGGGGATGAAGGAATAGGCTCCATCTCTCTCTTTTTAAAAAAAAAATTTATTTATTTATTTGGCTGGGCCAGGTCTTAGTTGCGGCACGTGGGATCTTCGTTTGCCACACGTGGGATCTTCGTTGCCGCATGTGGGATCTTTTTAGTTGCTGCATGCAGGGTCTAGTTCCCTGACCAGGGATCGAACCTGGGCCCTCTGCATTGGGAGCGTGGAGTCTTAGCCACTGGACCACAAGGGAAGTACCTAGACTCCACCTCTTGATGGAGGTGTGGCTACTGATACAGGGAGAGGAGGACCTGATGGTGGCCACCGTTGGAAATAAGCTAACATGCTGCTTTTATTATAAATTTGTGTCAGGACTCTCCAGACCCATGAAAGATAACCTCTCCTCCTCGTTGAGGACTCCTTGCAGTCCACCAATCAGGAGGCAAGGGAGCTCCCCAAGTTTTGCAAGGGAATCTCTTGAAGTTATTCCAATTCCTGTAGCTTTGAGTCAAGACATTAGAAGGAGAAAATAGAAGGAGAAAAACATTGGCAAGACCTGGGTCACTTTGACTCTTTTTACTCTGGAAATCTTTCTACATTAGAAAGGAGTCTGGGGCTAAGGTGGGGACCATCTGTGCAGACCCACTTGGAAATCTCACTGAAAAGACTTCCTGACTCCGGGAGAAATTCTAGACAATCGGTTAGGGCCTTGGAGGGTGGCAAGGTGGCTGTTGAGAGGAACAGGCAGGGACAAACTCACTCTCTTGGTTAGAGAAGATGAGCTAAACTTGGTGTGGTGTTTACAAAGGGGTACGTGGTTCTCAGAATGGCCTGTCCAGCGACAGAGGCCTAGAGGCAGAGCTGCAATATACTGGTTCTCTGCTGACTCAGGACGGTCACCCTCTCTGCCTGCCACTTCCTGGGCAACCCTCAGGGCTCAGCCTGGATGTCACTAGCTCAAGAGACCCTTCCCCACCCCACCCCCAGCCCAGGTAGGCTCCCCGCTGCTGTGCACTCCCATAGCCCCTGCCGTCGGCTCCCTAACTCTCATCCCACGTGGACTTGCTTGTTTTCCAACTGACCCCTCACTGGGAGCCTCTTGGCTTCAGCGACCTTGTCCACTTTGTTACCAGCTATAGCCCAGCTCTGCGAATGGCACCGCCCTTCCCCCAGTTGCCCAGGTGACATCCTTGGTTCCTCCTACTGCCTCACCCCTCACATCCACTATCTGTTAAGAGTCCTCCGGACATTCCTTAAATCTGTCCAATCTGTCTCTCTCTTCCCAAATCCAACCCTGCCTTCTCTCTCACCTGGGTTACCCACAGCAGCCTCTTCACTGGCCTCCCTGCCTCCAGGCCTTTCTGAGGATGGTCTTTTGAAGCAAATCTAACCAGGCTTCTCCCTGTTCTATCCCTTCAATGACTTTCCTTAACTCTCGAATTGAAGTATAAGCTCTTGAACGTGACCTACAGACGTGGTCTGATGCTGCTTCCTACCTTGTACTCCTTTCCAGCCACACTGAAAATTTACTTCCTTGTCATTTATATCTCAGTAAAACTGGGGGGTATGGTCGGGGGCAGAAACAAAAGAAAATTTACTTCCTTAAAAATGCTGGGCTCGGGCTTCCCTGGTGGCGCAGTGGTTGAGAGTCCGCCTGCCAATGCAGGGGACACGGGTTCGTGCCCCGGTCCGGGAAGATCCCGCGTGCCGCGGAGCGGCTGGGCCCGTGAGCCATGGCCGCTGAGCCTGCGCGTCCGGAGCCTGCGCTCCGCAACGGGAGAGGCCACAACGGTGAGAG